>NC_091310.1:23522298-23604798 GCF_038502225.1 Cherax quadricarinatus | reverse complement strand
AAAAAGCATTTAAATTATTATTGGTGTTTTTATTGGTGTTTTTTTTTTTAATAAAATTAACATTATTTTTACTTTATAAAGGTTTTGTCATTTCATATATTTTTTATTTTTATTAGGATTATTAGTTGTAATAATTATTGATAATAACTTCTTCATTGTTATGACTTGCCAATAATGATAATTGGTAAGAGTAATAAAATCACTAGTAACTGGAGTTGTTTGTGTACAGTGCACTTCATTTATTTTAACTGTTCGTGTGTTTGTGTACAGTGCACTTCATTTATTTTAACTGTTCGTGTGTTTGTGAACTTCAAGTATAACAGTTGTGACTGTTCTTGCTATTTAATGTAACTGGTTCCAGTCACTGGTGCACTACTAATTGTTCGTGTGTTTGTGTACAGTGCACTTCAAGTGTAACGGAGGAGTGCCAGCGCCTAACACTGAGACGGAGAGTGCCTTCGTGGACCCCATGACGGGTGTGAGGGTGATGGAGGTGCAGCTGCAGGTGGAGAAGAGTGTAGTGGAGGGTGTTGGTGACCAGGACGAGGCTGGCTACACCTGTCACTGTGTTGCCTGGAGTTCCAGAGGTCAAACCATCAGCAGGACCGTCAAGGTCGCCACTGCATGTGAGTACCCACTTTTGTACTTTTAACTTGCTCCTGTAGCAGTTCTTAAATATAGATTTAAGTTGTACATAACATCTCAGTTGCCCTTGTCGTCGTGTCAGTGCGTTTCTTGGATGTCCAGAAGTCAAATCAACAACAGTACAGTCAAGGTCGCCACTACATGTGATTACCGACTCTTGTAGCTTTAAGTTGTGCCTGTAGGAGTTCTTGTAGTCTTTACTTATTATGGTTCTGCCTTTGCCTACCAGAGGTGCTGCGTGATGGTTTGTTTGGCTGCTGGTTTGGCGGCGCTACCGAATTACTTACTGGTAGATATAATCACCGAGGTGCTTCAGGGGACCTTGTAAGCTTTATGTCCCTAGTTTTCCATATTTTGTATGATTTTAATGTTTTTTTTTTTTTGTAGGCCGTATTAATCTGTTGTGAAACTAGTTATATTCTTTTGGGAGTGTGATCTTGTGAATTTTTTTTTTAATTAGTCCTCTTTTTCAAGCTCTTCTCGTTGACCTATGACCTTCAGCAGACCCTTCCCTTCTTCTAAATACTTTTGGTTGGCCCCTGATCCCTCTCTCTTCTAAACTCTTTCTGCTGGTCAAAGACCTTTTCCATTCGCTGCTTTTTGACCCCTGACATTTTTCAGACTCCCTTCCAAACCCTTCTTACTGACTCTTGACCTCTAACAGGCCCTTTCTCTTCTAGCTTCTTGCTGAACCATAAAATATTCCAAGCCTTTTTTGCTGACCCCTGAAATCTTCCGAAGCTTTCTTGCTGACCTCTGGCCTCATCTAAACGTTTCTTGCTTAACCTTGATCTTATTCAAGCTCTTCTTACTCTGTTGACCTCATCTTCCGGCAGATTCTTATGTCAGACAAACGCTCTTCTAGACACCACCTTATCAGAGCTCTACCACTTCCCAGCCTCCTTTACCTCTCCAACATCCACGTTTTGCAGATCTTCCGGTGTTTCTAAACTCTTAAGTTTTCCAGACCCTCTAGTTTTTCATATCCTATTTTTCCGACACTGTAGTTTTCAGACTCCAATATTTTGGATGTTTTCAGTTTACCAGGCCATAGTGTTTTTTTTTTTTTTTTTTTTTTTTTTTTAGATCCTGTCTGACTATTGTGAGTGGCGTTTCTGTCTGATGGTCGTAGGTGGCGCTGGTGTCTGATGTGCGTAGGCCTACTCCGAACAAAAGACTGGTGGGGGAATATGGCTCGGAAGTGACACTGTGACTGTCGTAAGAATCACGCCCATTATGAAATAAAATACCACCAAGATCACATGTAATCAATACTCCGAGGTTGTGATCAGGGAGGAGCGGCCATCAGTGTGTGTGAAGGATCGGGGTGATCAGGGAGAAGCAGCCATCAGGGTGTATGAAGGGTCGAGTTAATCAGGGAGGAGCGGCCATCAGGGTGTGTGAAGACTCGAAATGATCAGGGAAGAGCATCCATCAGAGTGTGTGAAGGGTCGGGGTGATCAGGGACAAGCTGCCATCAGGGTATCTAAAGGGTCGAAACAGTCAGGAAGGAGTTGCATTCAGGGCGTGTGTGAAAGGCATTATGATTAGAATGAAGCTTGGGCAATGCTAGGCTAGTCAAATGCGTTCCTGTTGACTACATGATGATGGGCCACTGTCCCCCACTGCCCGGGCTCAGAACACACCTGGTTACCTTGACATCACCTCCAGCCTGACTACTAAGATCTAGTCCAAGCTTCACAAACCGGCTGATCAGGAACTGCCTGCAGGAATTTTAATAACTTTTCCCTTGAAGACAGTTAGGGGTCTATTGGTAATTTCCCTCATGTATGAAGGGAGGGCTTTGAAAAGTCTTGGTCCCATAATGCTTATTGAGTTATCTTTAGAGCACTCATCGCACCCCTTGCTTTTCACTGGAGTTATTTTGTATCTAAAGTCTCTTACTCTCCACGGAAACATGCAGAACCAAACCATTTTTTTGATAGCTGAAAAGGGAAGTTTTGGCTAAAGAAAGATAGTATTTAGTGACGCATGTAATATATATATATATATATATATATATATATATATATATATATATATATATATATATATATATATATATATAATACATACGTATATGTATGATGCATATTATGTATGTATAATATACACGGTCAGAATACTATAGTAGGGATGGGATGATTACTTAAAATAATAATAATAATCTTAAAGGTATCCGCTATTCATAGTTTTTTATAAAGCAAAATAATAATAATAATAATAATAATAATAATAATAATAATAATGATCTCTGACCACTTATTTTCTTCCTTCGTTATTACATATGTTCTTATTCACTCTCATTCATCCACCCTTCTAACTCCTTCCCTCCCTGTCTCTCTCTCTTCCCTCTTTCCCTCCCTCCTCTCTCTCCTCTCTCCTCCGTCGTCTCTCTCTTCCCTCTCTTCCTCCTAGGTAATTATTTATCAGTGATACTGAGCAAAAGTTTGTTAGCAATTCAACTCTTACAGTAAAGGAATGTTTTAGTGAGTGGACGATGACAGAAAGTTTGTGGTGAACTGACACCGTGTTGAGATGATAAGTCTGTCTGTCTGTCTCTGTCTCTCTCTCTCTCTCTCTCTCTCTCTCTCTCTCTCTCTCTCTCTCTCTCTCTCTCTCTCTCTCTCTCTCTCTCTCTCTCTCTCTCTCTCTCTTTAGTGCTTGTAACCCATGTAAGCCACTACAGGCATTGCAGCTTGAGGGACCCCACTCGTCTCCTCTTCCCACTCCCACGTTGTTCATACTCCCACCCTCTCCCTGACACCATCCTTACGCTGACTCTCATTCTTTCTCTCTCATTCTTTCGCTTATACCATCCTTACCCTTCACCCTCCCTGACACCATCCTTACCCTTCACCCTCCCTGACACCATCCTTACCCTTCACCCTCCCTGACACCATCCTTACCCTTCACCCTCCCTGACACCATCCTTACCCTTCACCCTCCCTGACACCATCCTTACCCTTCACCCTCCCTGACACCATCCTTACCCTTCACCTTCCCTGACATTTTCCTTATCTTCATCTTTCCTTTTAAACTTTCCCTCCCCCACCCTGCCCTTCCTCCTACTTCCTTCCCTCCTTTACTGCACGTATAAGTTCTGTCAAGCACCTTAACTACTGGGAACGCTTGGAAGCACTTGACTTGTACTCGTTGGAATGCAGGAGGGAGAGATATATCATAATCTACACTTGGAAAATCTTGGAAGGAATGGTCCCAAATCTGCACACAGAAATCACTCCCTACGAAAGTAAAAGACTGGGCAGGCGATGCAAAATGCCCCCAATTAAAAGTAGGGGCGCCATTGGTACACTAAGGGAAAACACCATAAGTGTCCGGGGCCCAAGACTGTTCAACAGCCTCCCATCAAGCATAAGGGGAATTAACAGTAAACCCCTGGCTGCCTTCAAGAGAGAGCTGGACAGAGACCTTAAGTCAGTGCTGGATCAGCTGGGCTGTGGCTCGTACGTTGGACTGCGTGCGGCCAGCAGTAACAGCCTGGTTGATCAGGCCCTGATCCACCGGGAGGCCTGGTCATGGACCGGGCCGCTGGGGTGTTGATCCCCGGAATTACCTCCAGGTAACCTCCAAGTAACTCCCTTAACTCTCCCACCCTGCCCTTCCTCCTACTCCCTTCCCTCCCCCACCTTGTCCTTCCTCCTTCGCCGTTCCCTCTTCACTCTTCCTATCCTCCACCCTTCACTTGACCACTCTCTCTTCGACTCCTCCTGTTCCTCTTTCACTCTCCCGTCCCTCCCTCTCCCTTCCCTCCCATCCCCCACTTGAGAAGAGCAAACATAAGCAATCCTCCCCTGCTCTCCACTCCCCTCTCTTCCGTTACCCTTCCCTTCCCTCCCCTCCCTTCTCCCCTTCCCCGGGTCTCTGCAGTCATCATATAACCCACAAGACTGTCATATATATCATGGCTCACCCCCCCCCCTCTCCCCTTCCTGATTTCGCAAAGTGAGGGGACCGGCGGGAGGGTAGGGGAAAGGAGAGACAAGGGGAGGGGAGGAAGATATGGAGGGGAAAGAGGGAGGGAAGGAAAGGAAGAGTGAGGGAGGGAAGGAAAGAAGGAAGGAATCTACCGATAGGTTGTTCGGGGATCAACCCCCCCATGACCCGACTTCCCGGAGGATTAGGGCCTGATCAACCAGGCTGTTACTGCTGGCTGCAAGAAGTCCAACGTATGAACCACAGCCCGGCTGGTCAGGCACTGACTTTAGGTATATGTCCAGTTCCTTCTTGAAGGCAGCCAGGGGTCTATTGGTAATTTTCCTTAGGTACAATGGGGCCTGTTGATCAATCTGGTGCCCCGGACACTTATTGTGTAATCTCTTAGTGTACACACGGCACCCAGTCCAAGCCTTTTCTTTCAAAGGTAGTGATTTCTGTGTGCAGATTTGGGAACATTCCCTCAAAGATTTACCAGGTGTAGATTATGATTTATCTCACGCATGCGGGAGGGAGATGAGTAGCCAGTAACTAATTTCGAGTGTTTTTCAACTCTCGCATCCTGGTCTTTGGCAGGCTTCCTTGTTAGGTGTGTGTTCAAACAGGCTGTTGTTGTGATCGGCACGCTTGGAGAGAGAGAGAGAGAGAGGCTGGCATGTAGCTTAACAGTAGAAGACCAAACGATGAAAAGAAGTAAGCAAGAGAAAGATGAAATTGTGATAATATATATAGTAAGAAAGGGGAGGAATGATGAAAGCTTGAGGAGAGGAATTAGAGGATAGAAGGATCAGGAAGAGGAAAATAGAGAGAGAGAGAGAGAGAGAGAGAGAGAGAGAGAGAGAGAGAGAGAGAGAGAGAGAGAGAGAGAGAGAGAGGGAGAGGGGCTGAGGTAGGGAGGGTAGGAGGGAGGGAGTGAGCTATGGAGTGTAGGAGGGAGTGGAGTGGAGGGATGATGAGGTGGGATAGAGGGAGCCAACATGCTGCAGGAGCGTTGAGGAAGGCCTAAGATGCTCTCCCCGTTGCGGAAGCCTCTCATAAATGCGGCCTTGGGAGGAGGGAGGGGAAAAGGAGAGGGTGAAGGAGGGGAAAGGAAGAGGGTGATGGTGGAGTAGGGTATTGAAAATGATTTTGTGAAATGACGTTGCTGGGAGAGAGATGTGGAGATTTTTGTTTCTTATATATTTTCCTCCGAAGCTGCTAGTTTGTGCACCTCATATCCATCCTGTGGAGGGTCGCACCAGAGCAGGTGGATGTACAGAAGACCTAGGAACTAGACCTCAAAACGGTTAATAAGAGTACATCTAGCTATACATCTGCATTATTTTTCATATATTTACAGAAAGTCTAACGTATTTTATTATATTATTGATAAGATACCCTGACACGTCACAGTTTACTACACTGTGTGTGTCTGCTTTTCTCAATAAGTGAACAGTCAAACATAAGTGTTCATGAACGTGGTTGACCATCATCTGTGTGTCTGCCAAACTGCCAGGAGTACATGTAACCAGGACTCAGCCTGACCTCTACAACAGCAGTCAGTCTGTTTACCTTCCAAATTGTCCCATAAATGTATTTATCTACGTATGTGTTATAACAATGGATGATAGGTCTACTCAGGCTTCAGTGAATTCGGTGAATTCTATTCTCATATTTTTTACTAATGCTACACGCAGACATACCGAAGTTATGTTTAACTTTTTTCTTTAAGATACTTTCTTTGATTTATTCATATAACTTTATCAAGTAACAGTGATTAATTATGTCATGGGGGAGAGATATGAGGGGGAGATGGAGGAACTGCAGATGAGAGATGGGTGAGGAAAGATTGGAAATTGTAGAAATAGTGAGGTGGGGAAGATTGGGAAGTTGTAGAGAGGGTGAGGTGGGGAAGGGGAAGAGGAAAGAGGTTTAAAGGAAACAAAGAAACGAAGAGACAGACAGAGATTGAACAACCAAAATAACAATTATACGATAACAAAATACAGTAACTATAATTACTGTATAAAAATAATATAACCATTCTGACAAGAATGACAGTTTCAATAACAAGAGAGAACACTGTAACAACATCCGGGGTCCCAGACTATTCAACATCTTAACAGAAGATATCAGAAACACTGCTGGGACAAGTACAGAAGTCTTCAAGAGGAAACTGGACAAGTACCTCCACCAGATCAACAAGGCTGTGATGGATATGTGGATCAGCGGGCCGCCACCAGCAACAACCTGGTTGACCAAGCAAGCACCAGAGAAGCCATTCTGTGAAAGTAAGAGAACTTTCGAAGTCGGTCACAGGTATAACAATTATAAGAAAGCTACAGAAATAGTGGTGATTACCTGGAGTTTACCTGGAGGTTATTCCGGGGATCAACGCCCCCGCGGCCCGGTTCATGACCAGGCCTCCCGATGGATCAGGGCCTGATCAACTAGGCTGTTACTGCTGGCCGCACGCAGTCCAACGTACGAGCCACAGCCCGGCTGATCCGGCACTGACTTTAGGTATCTGTCCAGCTCTCTCTTGAAGGCAGCCAGGAATTTATTGGCAATTCCTCGAATCCTTGATGGGAGGCTGTTGAACAGTCTTGGGCCCCGGACACTTATGGTGTTTTCCCTTAGTGTACCAATGGCGTCCCTACTTTTAATTGCGGCATTTTGCATCGCCTGCCCAGTCTTTTACTTTCGTAGGGAGTGATTTCTGTGTGCAGATTTGGGACCATTCCTTCCAGGATTTTCCAAGTGTAGATTATGATATATATCTCCCTCCTGCGTTCCAACGAGTACAAGTCAAGTGCTTCCAAGCGTTCCCTGTAGTTAAGGTGCTTGACAGAACTTATACGTGCAGTAAAGGATCTCTGTACACTCTCTAGATCTGCGATTTCACCTGCTTTGAATGGAGATGTTAATGTACAGCAGTATTCCAGCCTAGAGAGAAAAAGTGATTTGAAAAGGACCATCATTGGCTTGGCATCTCTCGTTTGGAACGTTCTCATTATCCATCCTATCATTTTCTTTGCACTTGCGATCGTGGCACTGTTGTGATCCTTGAAAGTGAGATCCTCAGACATTACTACTCCCAGGCCCCTTACATTATTTTTCTGCTCTATTGTATGGCCAGAGTCTGTAGTATACTCTGTTCTAGTTATTATCTCCTCCAGTTTTCCATAATGGAGTAGTTGGAATTTGTCCTCATTGAACATCATATTGTTTACCGTTGCCCACTGGAAAACTTTGTTTATATCTTCTTGGAGGTAAACCGCGTCCTCAGCAGATGACAGCCTCATGCAGATCCCAGTATCATCCGCAAAGGATGATACGGTGCTGTGATGTATATCTCTGTCTATGTCTGATATGAGGATGAGGAATAAGATGGGGGCGAGTACTGTGCCTTGTGGAACAAAGCTCTTCACTATGGCAGCCTCCGATTTAACTCTGTTGACCACTACTCTTTGTGTTCGATTTGTTAGGAAGTTGAAGATCCATCTCCCCCACTTTCCCAGTTATTCCTTTAGCACGTATTTTATGGGTTATTACGCCATGATCTCATTTGTCAAATGCTTTTGCAAAGTCTGTGTATACATCTGCATTCTGATTTTCTTCCAGTGCATCTAAGGCCATATCATAGTGATCCAGTAGTTGTGAGAGGCAGGAGCGACCTGCCCTGAACACATGTTGCCCTGGATTGTGCAGATTTTGGGAATCCAGGTGATTTGCAATCCTGCTTCTTAGCACTCTTTCAAATATTTTTATGATGTGGGACGTCAGAGCTATTGGTCTATAGTTCTTAGCTAATGCTTTGCTGCCACCTTTATGGAGTGGGGCTATATCCGTTGTTTTAAGTGACTGTGGAATTTCACCCATGTCCAAGCTCCTCCTCCATAGTGTACTTAGGGCATGCGAGAAGGGTTTCTTGCAGTTCTTAATGAAAACAGAGTTCCACGAGTCTGGGCCCGGGGCTGAGTGCATGGGCATTTTGTCAATGACTTTTTCGAAATCTATTGGAGTTAGGGTAATGTCGGAAATCTGGCATACATTTATGGAGTTTTGAGGCTTATTCATGAAATCATTTGTGTCGTCCATCCTCACTGATTAGTGGTTCACTAAACACAGAGTCATACTGGGATTTCAATATTTCACTCATTTCCTTGTTGTCATCTGTGTAAGTCCCATCCTGTCTGAGTAAGGGCCCGATACTAGATGTGGTATTTGCCTTGTTTTTGGCATATGAAAAGAAATATATTGAATTTCTTTAAATTTCACTAATAGCTTTAAGCGCCTCCTGTCTCCCCTGGTTCCTGTAAGAGTCATTTAACTTAAGTTCAATAGCTTCCACTTCCCTGGTCAGCGCCTCCTTTCGTGTATCAGATATTCTAGCACTCCTGAGGAGCTCAGTGACTCTTCGTCGTCTTCTGTAGAGGGAGCGTCTCTCTCCAGTTTACTCCTGCTCTTCTTTCTTAGAGGAATATGCCTAGAACATGCTTCAGCTGCCAGGAAGTTGATCCTTTCAAGGCACTGGTTTGGATCCATGTCATTTAAGACATCTTCCCAACATGTTTCGTTGAGGACATGGTTTACATGGTCCCAGTTGATGTTCTTGTTGTTGAAGTTGTATTTTGTGAAGACACCTTCACAGGTACATGCATTCTGCTGTTCAGGACCCCTATGCATGTACGTCTGGACTTCGATTAGGTTGTGATCGGAATTAGTTGTTTTTTTATATTCTTATGTCTCTTACCAGGTCCTCATTATTTGTGAAGATCAGGTCAAGTGTATTTTCTAGTCTTGTTGGTTCCACTATCTACCGGCTTAAGGTGAGTTTTTCACAGAGGCTTAGTAGCTCATGTGTGTGTGACCTTTCATCTGTGCTACCTCCAGGGATTGTTTCAGCTATAACATTATTTGCTACATTCTTCCATTTTGTATGCCTTAGGTTGAGATCACCAAGCAGTAAGATGTTTGGGGATGGAGCTGGAAGGTTTTCCAGACAGTAATCAATTTTCAGTAGCTGTTCCTTGAACTGTTAGGAGGTTGCATTTGGTGGCTTATATACAACCACAATGACTAGGTTTTGGTTCTCGATCTTTATTGATAGAACTTCAACTACCTCATTTGTGGTGTTCAGCAAGTCCGTGCAGATGAGGGTCTCTTTGACATACAGGCCAACTCCCCCTTGTTGCCTGTTCATTCTGTTGCATCTAAAAAGGTTCTAACCACTTACCCATATTTCACTGTCAAAGTGATCTTTTGTGCGAGTCTCTGTGAAGGCTGCAAACATTGCATTAGACTCCTCTAGAAGTCCGCTGATAAAAGGTATTTTGTTGTTGGTGGATGGCTTAAGGCCCTGTATATTAGCAAATATGAACGAGGTTACCTGGAGGTTACCTGGAGGTTATTCCGGGGATCAACGCCCCCGCGGCCCGGTCCATGACCAGGCCTCCCGATGGATCAGGGCCTGATCAACTAGGCTGTTACTGCTGGCCGCACGCAGTCCGACGTACGAGCCACAGCCCGGCTGATCCGGCACCGACTTTAGGTATCTGTCCAGCTCTCTCTTGAAGGCAGCCAGGGGTTTATTGGCAATTCCCCTAATGCTTGATGGGAGGCTGTTGAACAGTTTTGGGCCCCGGACACTTATGGTGTTTTCTCTTAGTGTACCAATGGCGCCCCTACTTTTTATTGGCGGCATTTTGCATCGCCTGCCCAGTCTTTTACTTTCGTAGGGAGTGATTTCTGTGTGCAGATTTGGGACCATTCCTTCCAAGATTTTCCAAGTGTAGATTATGATATATCTCTCCCTCCTGCGTTCCAACGAGTACAAGTCAAGTGCTTCCAAGCGTTCCCAGTAGTTAAGGTGCTTGACAGAACTTATACGTGCAGTAAAGGATCTCTGTACACTCTCTAGATCTGCGATTTCACCTGCTTTGTATGGAGATGTTAATGTACAGCAGTATTCCAGCCTAGAGAGAACAAGTGATTTGAAAAGGATCATCATGGGCTTGGCATCTCTCGTTTTGAAAGTTCTCATTATCCATCCTATCATTTTCTTTGCACGTGCGATCGTGGCACTGTTGTGATCCTTGAAAGTGAGATCCTCAGACATTACTACTCCCAGGTCCCTTACATTATTTTTCCGCTCTATTGTATGGCCGGAGTCAGTAGTATACTCTGTTCTAGTTATTATCTCCTCCAGTTTTCCATAACGGAGTAGTTGGAATTTGTCCTCATTGAACATCATATTGTTTATCGTTGCCCACTGGAAAACTTTGTTTATATCTTCTTGGAGGTTAACCGCGTCCTCAGCAGATGACAGCCTCATGCAGATCCTAGTATCATCCGCAAAGGATGATACGGTGCTGTGGTGTATATCTCTGTTTATGTCTGATATGAGGATAAGGAATAAGATGGGGGCGAGTACTGTGCCTTGTGGAACAGAGCTCTTCACTATGGCAGCCTCCGATTTAACTCTGTTGACCACTACTCTTTGTGTTCGATTTGTTAGGAAGTTGAAGATCCATCTCCCCACTTTCCCAGTTATTCCTTTAGCACGTATTTTATGGGCTATTACGCCATGATCGCATTTGTCAAATGCTTTTGCAAAGTCTGTGTATATTACATCTGCATTCTGATTTTCTTCCAGTGCATCCAAGGCTGTATTCTGTGTTTGTTGGGGGGATTTTGTTATTTGCATCAGTAGTTGTAATTCTGGAGGGCCATGGGTGGCCACTGGCTGCGCCTCCAGTCCAACAAGGCTCCAAGGTGATGGACTATTTTTGTTATTTACTTCCATTTCCTTTTTTCGTTTCCTGCCACTAAAAAATCACCTGGAGTTGGGTTGTCGTAGCTACTATTGTTTGTCTTGTGGGGTCTGTGCCTCCTGGTCCCTTTTAGATGGTATACAGGGCACTCGATGTTGTAGGGATGTAGAAAGGAAGGAGTGAAGACAATGGCTGGCACTGAAGGCTGAAGATTAATAGGGAAATGAGGCGGAAGGAAGAGCAAATGGAGGAAAAAAATAGATTGGGGAGTGGTAAAAGCTGAAGGTGGAGAAAAGGGAAAGACATAAGGTAGGAAAATGGGGAAGATGGAAACGGGTAGATGAATGGGTGCAGACTCATAATGATAGATGGGAAGATGATGGATTTGGGGAATAGATAATAGGATGAAGGAAATAATAGGATGAAGGAGAGGGACAATGATGAGGAGAGTACCTGGAGTCGCTGCCGGAGGTCATCACCCCCGCGACCCGGTCACAGACCACGCCTCCTGGTTGCTGGCCTGAGCCACCAGCAGTCCAGTTATGCACCATAACCCGGCTGATCAGGAACTGTTTTGAAGTATCTGTCGAGTTCCGTCTTGACAGCTGGGAGTTTGTTGGTAGAGGAGAACTGATAGTTGACGGCGTCGAGAAACAAGAATAAGAACTGCTGTTGCTGCTCTTGTTGCTGCTCCTGCTGTTATTGTTGTTGATGCTGCTGCTGCTCTTGTTACTGCTGCTCTTGTTGCTGCTGCTCTTGTTGCTGCTGCTCTTGTTGCTGCTGCTCTTGTTGCTGCTGCTCTTGTTGCTGCTGCTCTTGTTGCTGCTGCTCTTGTTGCTGCTGCTCTTGTTGCTGCTGCTCTTGTTGCTGCTGCTCTTGTTGCTGCTGCTCTTGTTACTGCTGCTCTTGTTGCTGCTGCTCTTGTTGCTGCTGCTCTTGTTACTGCTGCTCTTGTTACTGCTGCTCTTGTTGCTGCTGTTGTTGTTGCTACTGCTCTTGTTGCTGCTGCTCTTGTTGCTGCTCCTGCTGTTATTGTTGTTGTTGCTGCTGCTCTTGTTGCTGCTGCTCTTGTTACTGCTGCTCTTGTTGCTGCTGCTCTTGCTGCTGCTGTTGTTGTTGCTGCTGCTCTTGTTGCTGCTGCTGTTGTTGTTGCTGCTGCTCTTGTTGCTGCTGCTCTTGTTGCTGCTGCTCTTGTTGCTGCTGCTCTTGTTACTGCTGCTCTTGTTACTGCTGCTCTTGTTGCTGCTGCTCTTGTTGCTGCTGCTCTTGTTGCTGCTGCTCTTGCTGCTGCTGTTGTTGCTGCTGCTCTTGTTGCTGCTGCTCTTGTTGCTGCTGCTCTTGTTACTGCTGCTCTTGTTGCTGCTGCTCTTCTTGCTGCTGCTGCTCTTGCTGCTGCTCTTGTTGCTGCTGCTCTTGTTACTGCTGCTCTTGTTGCTGCTGCTGTTGTTGCTGCTGTTGTTGTTGCTGCTGCTCTTGTTGCTGCTGCTCTTGTTGCTGCTGCTCTTGTTGCTGCTGCTGCTCTTGTTGCTGCTGCTGCTCTTGTTGCTGCTGCTCTTGTTACTGCTGCTCTTGTTACTGCTGCTCTTGTTGCTGCTGTTGTTGTTGCTGCTGCTCTTGTTGCTGCTGCTCTTGTTGCTGCTGCTCTTGTTGCTGCTGCTGCTGTTGTTGTTGCTGCTGTTGTTGTTGCTGCTGCTCTTGTTGCTGCTGCACTTGTTGCTGCTGCTCTTGTTGCTGCTGCTATTGTTGCTGCTGCTCTTGTTGCTGCTGCTCTTGTTGCTGCTGCTATTGTTGCTGCTGCTCGTTGCTGCTGCTCTTGTTGCTGCTGCTGTTGTTGCTGCTGCTCTTGTTGCTGCTGCACTTGTTTCTGCTGCTCTTGTTGCTGCTGCTATTGTTGCTGCTGCTCTTGTTGCTGCTCTTGTTGCTGCTCCTGCTGTTGTTGCTGTTGCTCTTGTTGCTGCTGCTGTTGTTGCTGTTGCTCTTGTTGCTGCTGCTCTTGTTGCTGCTGCTCTTGTTGCTGCTGTTGTTGTTGCTGCTGCTCTTGTTGCTGCTGCTCTTGTTACTGCTGCTCTTGTTGCTGCTGCTCTTGTTGCTGCTGCTCTTGTTGCTGCTGCTCTTGTTGCTGCTGCTCCTGTTGCTGCTGCTCTTGTTGCTGCTGCTCTTGTTGCTGCTGCTCTTGTTGCTGCTGCTCTTGTTATTGTTGTTGCTGGTGCTGGTATTGTTGTTCTTGTTGTTGCTGTTGTTACTGTTATTGCTGCTGCTGCTGTTGCAGTTGTTGCTGTTGCTGCTACTGTTGCTGCTACTGTTGCTGCTACTAAGATCAGCAACAGGAAGTGAAGAAGAATTTAGGATGGAAGGCAACCTTGGGAAAAAGGAAGGAACAACACACACACATACACACACACACACACACACACACACACACACACACACACACACACACACACACACACACACACACACACACACACACACACACACGCGCGCGCGCGCGCACACAGTAAATAGAATGGTATAATTTAGTCTTGGGAAATAAGGTAGTCGTTGCAGTGATGTATAACCCACCACAGAACTGCAGGAGGCCAAGAGAAGAATATGAAGAGAGCAACAGAGCAGTGGTCGACACACTGAGGTGGCCAGAAGAGCTCACACTGATAGAGCAAAGTTACTAGTTATGGGTGATTTCAATCACAAGAGGAAAACCTGGAGCCACATGGGAGCCCCAAAACATGGAGAGCCAAGATGATCGATGTGGTACTGGAAAAACTTATGCATCAACATGTTAGGGACACTACCAGAGAGAGAGGGGGGGGGAGGATTAACCAGCAAGACTGGACCTCGTATTCACCTTGAGTAGCTAGGGCATCGAGGACATCGTATATGAAAGGCCCTTCGGAACTAGTGATCACATGGTTCTGAGCTTTGAATACATAGTAGAGTTACAAGCAGAGAGGGTAACAGGAGTAGGATGGGAAAGAGAATTGGTAGGGAAATCAGTAAATGAGATGGACTACATGGCAACAAAATGCAAGGAGGGAGAGGAGAGATTTGTTCCCAAGAGTAACAGAAATAATGGGAAGACCAGAACGAGCCCTTGGTTTACCCAGAGGTGCAGGGAGGCAAAAACTAAGTGCGCTATAGAATGGAAAAAGTACAGAAGGCAAAGGAACCAGGAAAATAGAGAGATTAGTCGAAGAGCCAGAAATGAGTATGCGCAGATAAGGAGGGAGGCCTAGCGACAGAACGAAGACGACATTGTATCGAAAGTTAAGTCTGACCTGAAGCTGTTGTATAGACACATCAGGAGGAAGACAACAGTCAAGGACCAGGTAATCAGGCTGAGGAAGGAAGGTGGGAAGCTCACAAGAAATGACCAAGAAGTATGTGAGGAGCTCAACAAGAGATTTAAGGAAGTATTTACAGTGGAGACAGAACTCCGGGAAGTCAGAATAGGGGGCACACCAGGAAGAGATATACCAACAAGTGCTGGATGAAATACACACAACTGAGGAGTAGGTGAAGAAGCTGCTAAGTGAACTTGATACCTCAAAGGTGGTGGGACCGGACATCTCTCCGTGGGTCCTTAGTGAGGGAGCAGAGATGCTGTGTGTGCCACTAACAATTTTCAACACATCCATTGAAACTAGGCAACTACCTGAGGTATGGAAGATAGAAAATGTAGTCCCCATTTCTAAGGACACAAGACACTAAACTACAGACCAGTGTCACTGATGTGTATAGTATGCAAAGTCATGGAGAAGATTATCAGGAGAGTGGTGGAGCACCTAGAATGGAACAAGCTTATAAACGACAACCAGCACGGATTCAGGGAAGGAAAGTCCCGTGTCACAAACTTACTGGAGTTTTATGACAGGGTAACGGAAGTAAGACACGAGAGCGAGGGATAGGTAGATTGCATTTTTCTTGGACTGCAAGAAGGCCTTCGACACAGTTCCTCGCAAGAGGTAAGTGCAAAAGCTAGAGGATCAGGCACGTATCAGAGGAAAGGCACTGCAATGGATCAGAGAATACCTGACAGGGAGGCAACAACGAGTCATGGTATGTGACGAGGTATCAGAGTGGGCGCCTGTGACGAGCGGGGTTCCACAGGGCCATTGCTGTGTTTGGTATATGTGAATAACATGACGGAAGGGATAGACTCAGAAATGCATCGGTTTGCAGATGATGTGAAGTTAATGAGGAGAGTTAAATCGAATGAGGATCAGGCAGGACTACAAAGAGACCTGGACAGGCTGCAAGCCTGGTCCAGCAACTGGCTCCTTGAATTTAACCCTGCCAAATGCAAAGTCATGAAGATCGGGGAAGGGCAAAGAAGACCGCAGACAGACTACGGGCTAGGTGGCTAAACCCTGCAAACCTCACTCAAGAAAAAGGGATCTTGGGGTGAGTATAATACCGAGCACATCTCCTGAGGCGTACATCAGCCAGATAACTGCTACAGCATATGGGCGCCTGTCAAACCTGAGAATAGCGTCCCGATACCTCAGTAAGGAATTGTTCAAGACTCTGTAACCGTGTACGTCAGACCCATATTAGAGTATGCAGCACCAGTTTGGAACCAACACCTGGTCAAGCACGTCAAGAATTTAGAGAAAGTGCAAAGATTTGCAACAAGACTTGTTCCAGAGCTAAGGGTAATGCCCTAAGAAGAAAGGTTAAGGGAAATCGGCCTGACGACACTGGATAACAGAAGGGTTAGGGAAGACATAATAACGACATACAAAATACTGCGACATACAAAATACTGTTCAGTGGACACTGTCCACTAAACAGTGACAGGATGTTCTAGAGATGGGACACACAAACAAGGGGTCACAGTTGGATTTGGGAACTCAGATGAGTCAAAGAGATGTTAGGAAGTATTTCTTTAGTCATTGAGTTGTCAGGAAGTGCAATACTCTGGCAAGTGACGTAGTGGTGGCAGGAGCCACACACAGTTTTAAGAAGAGGTATGACAAAGCTCATGGAGCAGGGAGAGAGAGGACCCAGTAGCGGCCAGTGGTGGGGCTAGGAGCTATGAATCGACCCCTGCAAACACACACACACACACACACACACACACACACACACACACACACACACACACACACACACACACGCACACGCACACGCACGCACACACACGCACATTGCAAAGGGCAAAGAAGACCGCAGACGGAGTACAGTCTATGGGGCCAAAGACTACAAACCTCACTCAAGGAAAAGATTCTTGGGATGAGTATAACACAAGGCACATTTCCTGAGGTGCACATCAACCAAATAACTGCTGCAGCATACGTGCACCTAACAAACTTAAGAGTAGCATTCCGACATCTCTGTACACCGTGTACATCAGGCCCATGTTGGAATATGTAGCACCAGTCTGGAACCCACACCTAGCCAAGACCGTAAGGAAATTAGAGAAAGTGCAAAAGTTTGCAAGGAGATTAGTCCCGGAGCTAAAGGGTATGTCCTACGAGGAGAGGTTAAGGGAAATTGACCTGATGACACTGGAGGACAGGAAAGATAGGGGGGATATGATAACGAGATATAAAATACTGAGAGGAATCGACAAGCTGGAGGGAGACATGATGTTCCAGAGATAGGAAAGCAACAAGGGGTCACAGTTGGAAGTTGAAGACTCAGATGAATCACAGGGATGTTAGGAAGTATTTCTTCAGTCACAGAGTCGACAGGAAATGGAATCGTCTGGAAAGTGATGTAGTGGAGGCAGGATCCATACATAGCTTGAAGAAGAGGTATGATAAAGCTCATGGTGCAGGGAGGGTGACCTATTAGCGACCAGTAAAGAGGCTGGGCCAGGAGCTGCGACTTGATTCCTGCAACCACAACTAGGTGAGTACAGCTAATTGAGTACACACACACACACACACACACACACACACACACACACACACACACACACACACACACACACACACACACACACACACACACACACACACACACACACAAGGAATACTTTACATTGTTGAATAACTTGGGGAGAAATAGAGAAGCGCATGAGAATAGAAAACATGAAATATGAACATTCACGTCTGGGAAGCCAGCCCATTGACGGGAGTCCAGCAGCAACAGCCTTATTACCCGAAGGATGTTTTCGGGGGTCAACGCCCCCCGCGGGCAGGCGGTTACCGTGAAAGTGGTTTCATGTCAGGTTGAGAGACTAGAAGTACTCTTGAAACCTCTCACGGGTATACCACAGGTCAGTAACACCCAGACCATCTAGACTCTTCTTATAGAGGTATCTGGTGTTAAATATTTGTTCCTTGCTACGAAAAAGTAGCGTTCGTGTTTCTAATCCGGCTGTATCTCCGAGAGATCCTCGACAATGGACTGACAGGTGGATGCCATGAAGCCTGTAGCATTTTTTGGACTCTAGTGAGGCTGGGCCAGGAGCTGAGTCTCGACCCCTGCAACCACAATTAGGTGAGTACACACACACACACACACACACACACACACACACACACACACACACACACACACACACACACACACACACACACACTAGTTCCAGAGCTAAGGGGTGTGCCGTGAGAAGAGAGGTTAAGGGAAATCAACCTGACGGCACTGGATGACAGGTGGAATAGAGGGGACATGATAACGACATACGTATAAAATACTGAGAGGAAATGACAAGGTGGATAGGGACATAATGTTCCAGAGATGGGACACAGCAACAAGGGGGTCACAGTTGGAAGTTGAAAACTCAGATGAGTCACAGGGATGTGAGTCAGAGTTGTCAGGAAGTGGAACAATCTGGAGAGTGATGCAGTGGAGGCAGGATCCATATATAGTTTCAACAAGAGGCTCGATAAAGCTCATGGAGAAGGGAGAGAGTGGACCTGGTAGCAACCAACGAAGACGCGGAGCCAGGAGCTATGACTCGCGCCCTGCACCAAAACTAGGTGAGTACAAGTAGGTGAGTATTCACACACACAACAGGGTAGCTTCCTGAGGTCTGGAAAACAGTGTCATTCTCGTATTTAAAAAAGCGTACAGACAGGTAGCATTAAACTATAGGCTGACGTGACTCGCATAGTATGTAAAGTTATGGAGACGGTTAACATGAGAAGAGTAATGGAGCACCTGGAAAGGAATGGCTGCATAAACAACAACCAGTACAGTTTTAGAGATAGTAAATCCTGTCTCACAAATCTGCTAGAGTTGTGTGATAAAGTAATGAAAGTTAGGCAGGAGAGAAGAGGATGGGTTGACTATATTTTCTGACTGCCAGGTGTTCGCTTAAAAGTATTTCACAAAGAGATTGGAACAAAAGCTAGAGGAGCAGGTAGGGATAACAGGGAGCACTAAAGTGGATCAAGGAATGGTTAACAGCAAAGGAAAAGCATGTTACTGTCCTTGTGTGTGTGTGTGTGTGTGTGTGTGTGTGTGTGTGTGTGTGTGTGTGTGTGTGTGTGTGTGTGTGTGTGTGTGTGTGTGTGTGTATGTGTGTCTCAACAATCAATATTTGCACCAATAACTCATTACAGTTGTGACCGGGTGTGGAAGTGTGAAATTCTTATCACTCTATAATTTGTTCATGATTGTAGCCATGTATAAACGTAAGTAACGATGCTTACAGGATTCATTACTTTTATAACTTGTGAGTTCATTACCTTTATACCTAGTTCAGCTATCAAAACTTTGGGGGCCCAGTCCCTGGACCCATTACGTACCTCTGTAATCTGTAAATACCTTTGTAACTTGTCATGATTGTGACTAGACCTACCTGGAGTTCATTACCTTTGTAAATTGTGATTTCATTACCTTTGTAAATTGTGAGTTAATTACCTCTGTAACTTGCTCAGCTATCAAAACTTTGAGGCCCAGTCCCTGGACCCATTATGTACCTCTGTAATTTTTTGACTACCGCCCACAGGATGGGTATGGGGTGCATAATAAAGATATTAAACTAAAAAAAACTAACTGTCCTTGAGGAGGTGTCGGAATGGGCGAGTGTGACGAATGGGGTTCCACAAGTATTCCAACAGTATTGTTTCTTGTATATGTACACGATATGACAATAAAGCCAGAGGTGTCGCTGTTTGGAGATGACGTGAAACAAATGAAGTGAATACAAACAGGAGTATATCAGGAAAAACAACAAATGTTCTTGGGCAAGCTCCGGATTGTACTATAAGAAATTCTACAAATAGGGAAGGACAAACAAGACCGGAAACAGAGTACAGACTCAGGGAACAAAGACTACAATCCTCCCTGAAAGAGATGGACCTCGGGGTCCTCCTCAGATCGAAACGTCGTTGTAAATTTCTTTCTCCTATGTGCGGGTTATTTATGGATTATTCTAGTCACGGTATTGTGCCTTTTTGATCTAAATTTAAGGATAGTTTTCAGGAACTTTAACAAGAAGACATTCACGACTCTATACACGGGATATGACACGTCCATCTTGGGGTATGCAGAGCCATCTCAGAACCCGCATCTGGTGAATCACACAATGAAGCTGGAAAATGTACAAAGACTTGCAACGAGACTAGTCTAAGAGCTGAGGAGTATTACGTGAGGAGAGGTTAGAAGCGCTAAACCTGACTACACTAGACAGAAGTACCAGTTGATAAGATTACGATGTATGAAATACTGAGAGAAATTGATAGAGCGGACAAGGAGAGTTAGAGCCGGGTCTCGGGTACACTAGAGCACAGCTGGAAGGTATAAGCACAAATAAGTCACAGTGTCAGGAAGTGGAAAGATCTAGACAGAGAAGTGGTAGAGGAAGAATTCATACATAGCTTTAGGAAAGGTATGAGAGGGCTCAGGCAGCCAGGAGAGCGAATCTAGTAGCACCCAGGGGAGAAGCGGGGCCAGGAGCCGTGACTTGACCCACTGCAAAAATAAATAGATGAAGCACACACACACACACACACACACACACACACACACACACACACACACACACACACACACACACACACACACACACACACACACAAGGATGTCAGAGAGATAATCTTACACAAGTGCTGCTCTGTGTTAATAATTGAACTATAGTAATGTCGTGTGCATGTTTGTCCACTGTTGGGAGGAAGAAGGGCACGACAAGGGAGGGCGAGATGGGAGGGGTGAAAGCCAGGAGGAGTGGAATGGGAGAGAAGAGAGAGAGGAAGAGGATGTGATGAAAAGGAGAAAGATGGGAAAGGCGTAGAGGAAGGGAAGGAGGGAGGAAGAGAGGGGGAGGCATGAACAACAGCCACTGAACAGATAAACTTTATTTCTAATAAGGTAGTATAATTGACTGACTTCATTGAATGTCCAGAGCGGAGAGTTTGGAAACTGTGATAAAGACGAAGAGACAGGGACTAATTACCTCATTCTCGTACTCATCTTTCACCGTTCTTCTCTGTATTGGACTGAAGAAGCCACTGGATTGGCTGGTGAAACGTTTCCTTAATAAAGATTCCCAAAATGATGCACAAGTATCTCATTCTTTAACTTGTCGTTTTGCTAAACTATGTACATGAAGGAAGGAAGGAACTGGTAACAAGAGATAAAAAAAAGAAAAGGGGATAGAAGAAAGAAAGACAAATATAAGTGGGATAAGGGGAAGGGTACGAGCAAAAAAAAAAAAAGGATAGGTGTTGAGAATGGGGTAGGGGAGGGGGATGGGAAGCGGGGATTAGACGAGGAATGGGTGGGGGGGAGGGAGAAGCAAGCCGGATTTCACGCTCGGCTGCCGGCTCTGTAGTTCGGATATCATGGCTCTGGGACCCTCCGGGCCGGATTATCCGCTACAGGATGGTTGGAAAAATATCCGGCTTGCTGGAGGAGAGATGGTTGCAAGCCCCGGCACGTCCACTGCCAGCGAGCCTTAGAACTGTTCACCAGACACAGACTGCAGACACAGACACACACAGACTGCAAGCCACAGACACACACAGACTGCAAGCCACAGACACACACAGGCTGCAAGCCACAGACACACACAGACTGCAAGCCACAGACACACACAGACTGCAAGCCACAGACACACACAGGCTGCAAGCCACAGACACACACAGACTGCAAGCCACAGACACACACAGACTGCAAGCCACAGACACACACAGACTGCAAGCCACAGACACACACAGACTGCAAGCCACAGACACACACAGACTGCAAGCCACAGACACACACAGACTGCAAGCCACAGACACACACAGACTGCAAGCCACAGACACACACAGACTGCAAGCCACAGACACACACAGACTGCAAGCCACAGACACACACAGACTGCAAGCCACAGACACACACAGACTGCAAGCCACAGACACACACAGACTGCAAGCCACAGACACACACAGACTGCAGCTACATACGCAGGCGACAGGCTGCAGCCACATACACAAGGCAGGCTGTAGTCAGAGAGTTCATGTGTATAAAAAAAATTCATGGACGAGCACAACCAACATAATCCGAACCAGCATGGTTTTAGAGCAGGACGACCATTCCTGTCACAGCTGCTGAACCACTATTACAGAATTACGGAGGCATTGGAAGACGACCAAAACGCAAATGTGATTTACGCAGATTTTGCAAAGGCGTTTGACAAATGCGATCATGGAGTGATAGCGCACAAAATGAAGGCCATGGGCATTATGGGGAAGGTAGGCAGACGGATTTTCGGGTTCCTAACACAGAACACAAAAAGTAGTAGTGAAAAGGGGCAAGATCCGGCATCAGCGAGGTCAGAAGCACAGTGTCCCAAGGCACTGTCCTGGCACCTCTGCTGTTCCTCATCCTCATAGCATAGACAATAACACCCGGCACACTTCTGTATCATCATTTGCATATGACACTAAATTAAGCATGAAAGTCATTACGGTAGAGGACACTGAAAAAGTACAGGAAGACATAAACAGGGTTTTCCAGTGGGCAGTGGAGAACAACATGACGTTCAGTGGTGCTAAGTTCCAGCTGCTTAGGTATGGAAAGAATGAAGAAATTAAAAGGAACACTATATATAAAACTCAAGTGGGTCACCAAATAGAACGTAAGGAACACGTAAAAGACCTGGGAATAATTATGTCAGCGGACCTTTCTTTTAAAGACCATAACAAGACAAAGATCACGACAGGCAGGAAGATGACGGGGTGGGTATTGAGAACCTTCAAAACGGGAAATAATGCCGATGGTGACACTCTTCAAATCGCTAGTGCTCCCTCCCTCACTTAGAATTGCTCAGTGCTGACGGTCCCGTTCAAAGCAGGAGAAATATCAGAGCTGGAACAAATACAGAGATCGTTTACGGCTCACATTGAGCCTGTAAAGCACCTAAAGTACTGGGAACGCCTGCAAGTCTTGAACATGTACTCACTGGAGCGGAGGAGAGATCCATGATAATATATATCTGGAAAATACTCGAGGGCCTGGTCCCAAATCTCCACATTGCCATAACATACTGAAGTGAGAGATATGAGAGGAAGTGTAAAATAAACCCAGTGAGGAACGGGGGTGCGGTGGGGACAATAAGGGAACACTGTATCAACATCCGGGGTCCCAGATTATTCAACATCTTACCAGAAGATATCAAACACTGCTGGAACAAGTGTAGAAGCCTTCAAGAGGTAACTGGACAAGTATCTTCACCAGGTGCCAGATCAACCAGGCTGTAATGGATATGTGGGGCAGCGGGCCTCCAGCAGCAACAGCCTGGTTGACCAGGCAAGCACCAGACGAACCTGGCCCATGGTCGGGCTCAGAGAATAGATTAATTCTCGAAACTCTTCAAAGGTATATCGAAGGTAACCGAGATATATAACACGTCCTGACTCACCTAAATATAAACATAATGTATATTTATACAGACGTGAGGAGACGAACATTAATTCGTGGTCTGGCGCAATAATAACTTTTTCTTGCCTGGGTATACACTTTCTAGAGTATGTAAGGTGAAGGTGAAAGACACTATGCAGTAGCAGCAGCAGCAGCACATGAGGCACGGTGACAGGCAGTTGACTGGCACTTTGGATCATTAGATCCACCATGAGGCCTGGTCAAGGACTGGACCGCGGGGGCGTTGACCCCCAAAACACTCAAGGTCGGCACCCAAGTTGTGTCACTTGTTCTTCCCATCCATGAAATGTGGTGTCAGCAACAACAGCTTGGATTCGGATTCTTATGACCAGAGCTTTGGTAAGATGGGTAAGGAAGAAGGATGGGTAAGGATGGAAATATTGGAAAAGGGTGGGAGGGGGAGAGAGGTAGGATATAAAAGGTAAGTGGCCCAACCACTTTGGTGTAATTTAAAAAGTGTATGTGAATTGATAAGATATTCTTTAAGGGGTATAATACTAACCCATCAGAGTCACATAGATATAACAGATATATAAGTACATGACTCTGAATTGGTAGTAATTATACAAGTTGCATTTTTTTTTTTTTTGCGATTGCACAACGGATATTTATGCGACAATGAAGGCAATAATTTTCTGGCCAGTTTATAGAATTCCGTGACAATGGCTTCTTACAGGTGGTGTCCAGCCATAGTAAATAGCATAATTTTTACATTAGATTGTTATATAAGATGTCTCCCTAATTGGGGGCGATGATTTTCTCAGTATACATAGAAGGGTTCTGGTGTTACCCAATCTTCATCAGGGAGGTTGCTCAATATCATGGGTCGATGGTAATCAGCTTTATGTATAAAACGATGGACCCTCTGTGGGAGAATCATTCTTTGAGTCCTGTGAGGAGGAGTATTGATTATATAATCCGTGGAATTTACCACTTGTATAGGATGTTCTCTATCTGGCATGTATAGTTCTTGCATTGTATAAAGTTGTTTCTTTTTTAGGGTGTCAAGGCATACATTTATGGCAGTAATATCTTGTTGTATGTGTAAATCTGCCATTTTAACTCTCTCTCTCCTCCTGGTATCGGTAATGAAGCGAAGAGCTCTATTCTGGACCCTTTGTAATCGTAGCATATTGGTCTTTTTTTGTTAATGACATTGGGACACAAGGGTATTCGAGTATAGGTCTTCTTAACATTTTATACAGATGTTTTTTGACATGTTGAAGGGCTTGATTGAATCGAAAGAGACTGCTAAGACCGGCTTTGGCTATGTTGATCTTTTTAGTTACATGAGATGTTGAGTGGAGCAGCCTGTCTATTTCATATCCCAAAATCTTGTTAGGGTTTCTAATGGCTACAGGTATACCTCTGATGGAGATACCCCCTTTATCTTCAATTGTTGATGCAAAACATCCTATCGTGCTAACAAGGACCTTGTCAGGATTAGTCGTAATTCTCCATTTCTTTTCCCAATTAGATGTTCGACGAAGTTCAATATTCATTTTTTCTATGACTCTCTCATACTTGTATTTTCCTGTTACCGGAGTTGATTAGACGACATGAATAACATCATCTGCAAACTGTGTCACAATTGTATCATTAAACTCTGGTTGAGGAAGGTCATTCACATAAATGTTGAACAGAAGGGGACTGAAACAAGAACCTTGTGGGACACCAGCTGTCGGTATAAAAGGCTCTGTCGACCTGCCATGAAAGGTGGGAATGATTTTTCTTTGAGTTAAGAAATTATATATTACTCTGAGAAAAGTCCAGTTATGGTCTGGTAGGTCAATGAGTTTGTATATAAGACCATCATGCCATAAGCTATCAAAAGCTTTATGAACATCTCTGGTGGCAATTAAGGCAAGATTGCCCTGATGTTTTAGACTTGCTACAGTATCGAAAATAACATTTATTGCATGATTGGTACCTCTGTGTTCGAAAGCCAAATTGTTTTTCAGTAAAAAAGTGATTAAACTCCATATAGTAGTTCAATCTGTTGGAAATGACCTCAAGAACTTTTCCAGTGACTTCAAGTAAAGATATAGGTCTATAGTTCCCAGGTTGGTGGATGTCTTTATTGGGCTTACCAAGAAAGATCATCTTAGCAGTCTTAAAAACAACTGGAAAATGTCCTGAGGCCAAGATGGCATTAAAGATATTTACCAAAGACTGTTTACAATTTCTAGGTAGGTACTTTATTTGTTTCATTGTTATTCCAGAGAGGCCAGGGGCTCTATTTCGCATTGGTAGGAACTTTAATAGTGGGAAAATATATTGACTAGGTAGAAAGTAACATCCCTACCACTGTGACTGGCGTTACTTAATGAAGGAGTTGCGGGTTGACCAGTTATTGTCATGGTGAACAATGCAGCAATTGATTTCAGTTTTATGTACATAAATGGATTCTCTTGGTGCCCTTATAACAATTACTTCTACATAAAAGATTGAATGACATGAGGTTTCTCTCTCCTGGAGAGAATGTGACCCGGACACTCCTGTAATGGTGAACATCTTGTGACAACTAAAATTGGCCTCATCCAACAGATCAGTTACAGCAGCTACTCATGACACTAGCACTGTTTTTCAGTTTGGTGACCGTGTCGTGCTCCAGCCTGTCCTCTTAACCACAGACAACATGACAATGTTGCATAAACAGTGAAATGGGTAACTTGACGACGCCTTGAACAGTTGAAATATGACTGTTTTATTACAGATGCGCATAATGCCCGTTTTCTGTTCGCGCGGCAGACTTTTTTGTTTTTTGGTTATCGTATATCTGAAGTTTTCTAACCAAATTTAACCTAGGGATGTGCTGTAAACGGCATGTGAAGAAAGGACATGGTTGCTAGGAGGATGGGTTGCCTGATCGAGATAAAAGACGATGTAGAAATCTGGTAAATTAAATGCTGCATTTAACACGGATAACAGTCCCGTGTTATCCCTCTTCAGCGTGTGAGCGCAGCGCTTATATTTAACAGTTCTACTAAGTATCTCTGCATGGAGTTCCTCTGCTCTCAGCTGCCTGCAGTCGAGATCTGTGGGGTAGGTAATATGAAAAGAGTATTCATCGTAGTTATCAACAAGTGGAGCAGCCGCTGACATCAGTGATTCAGTGGGATTTGGTTGCGGTAACAACGGGACTGCCATTGAAAGTAAATGTAATGTAAACCCGACTGAGCCCTAATTCCTCGAAAGGAATAAAAGATTCTTAGGTGTACTAGTCGACCAGATTTTACGACCGTGTGGGCCACTGGATGTTCAGAGCACACTTGGTGTTTGCGAAGTGAAAAGAGTAAAAGCGGATAGCTCGGAATAAGTGGGTAAAATAAAAAAAAAAGGCATGTAAAGTGGAAGTCCAGAGAGTTAAGGAAGTGGAGGAACAGGGAAGTGAAGGTGGAAGAGATCCGATAAGATAAGCAATGGTTGATAAAGGCGTGTTGCTGGTCGTGAAGTGAGAATTAGTCGGCTCCACAGGAACATGATGCAGTGGCCCCGCCTCCCCACTTGCGAGGGAAAGGAGGCGATGCACCTGGTGGTGGTGTGAGGAACTTGGTTGGGTATCAGTAGAGACGTGGCCGGAGTCCGGCAGCTACGAAGTGCAGGTTGTCTCTGAGGAGCAGACGTCTATACTGTTTCGATAAAGAGAAACACTTGCCACGGCTTTGTATCATCCTGTCCAAAAGATGCCAAAAGAAACATGAAAATGCCAGTGAAATACAGAAAAAATACAAGCAGATACCAATAAATTTCAAGCGAGCAGTTGAAAATAACAGTTTGTAAAATGTTGGTAGAATTACCGACAATATGTTAAGTAAAAGGACACAAGTGCAACTAATGCGACATTTTATTGTGGCATTAGTTGCACTTGTGTCCTTTTACCTAACAAAGAAACACAAGCTCACAGATGACAGATTTCAACTGCTTGAGTATGGAAAAGGAAAAAGAAAAGATAAGCACAGGACCTAGGAGTAATCATATCAGATGACCTTTCGTTTAGAGAACAAAACTAGGCCTAAGCAGGAAGATGACAGGTTGGTTCATAAAAAATGTTCAAAGCAAGATAAGTCATTACGACGATGATACTCTTGGAATCACTTCGTGGAATGCTGCTCTGTGCTCACAGCTCCTTTGAAGGAGAAAATGTACACACAACGTTTACTGCCCACATAGCCAGGTTAAAAAAAAGTTCCAAACAGAAAAAAGTTCCAGACCCCTGAGAACTCCTGAAAGCTCTCAGACTGTGTATTCTGGACCGTCGAAGAGAGTTACCTAAGAATATATACCATGGAAGATACTTGAGAGCTGGGAGTTCAGTCTACACACTATAGAGAACACTGTCAACATCTGTAGTCCAAGATACTTCTACCATCAGGTGTAAGACATGTGAAGGGGAAGAGTTGAAAGTCATGGACTCACCGCCTGGTTGGTCTGACACTTCTCGGTAAGGAAGCCTGGTCTCAAGAACTCTAGAAACTTGTCACAGAGATGTTATGGGGAAGGGTGGTCCACATTTACCGTAGATGGGGAGGATGGTTCACCGTTACAGTAGATGGGGAGGATGGTTCACCGTTACAGTAGATGGGGAGGATGGTTCACCATTACAATAAATGTGGAGGGTAGTCCATCATTACAATAGATGGGGAGGATGGTCCACGATTACCATGACAGTGAGGCCGTTCTCGGCTTGTGGGATCATCCCTTTACCTACCAAAACATCAGCGTCACTGCCTGTCCACCTGCATCATTATCCTTCTCCCTTCCTGCCTCCCATCTCTCTCTTTCTCTCTCCCTCATTTTTGATTATTGATATTCATTTCAATCTTGTATCCTGATATATTTTCTATCCTGCTGTGATATTCCCCATTGTTTATTAGTATCATCTATTTACTGTTATTATAAGTATTCTCTGGCTGAAGTAATACCCGTGGGAAGACCTACACACGTGTCTTACTCTACCGCGTGTCCATCCTTTTCACACTGCCTCCCTCCCTTACCCTCTTTTCTGGTTTCTTTTTTTCTTCCCTTTCACTCTTCCTTCTCCCACAATTTTCCTTACGAAGGAGGCTTTTGTTGTTTTTTCTTCCCCCATTCTACCAGTAAAATTTTTAGTTCCCTTTATTTCATTCCTTTTCAGTGACATCCCTATTCTTATCTACCTTCTTCGCATAGCTTACTCATCCTTGAGGATAGATACTGCTCTCCCATAGCTTACGCATCCTTGAGGATAGATATGTCTCTTAGCTTACTCATCCTTGAGGATAGATACTTCTCTTAGCTCACTCATCCTTGAGGATAGAGACTGCTCCTCCTTAGCTTACTCGTGCATGAGGATAAAACAGTGAGAATTGAGGTCGTCCTCCCATAGCTTACTCACTTTTAAGGATGGAACATAAGGATTTGAGATCCTTAGCTAAATCACTCCTGCGGGATAAAATGCAGAGTTGAGGTCTTACCTCATTCACCTTGAAGGACGGAAACCGCACCTCTTTAGCTCACTCACAGTTGAATTACAGGCAACTTGCAGGTTGAGGATGGAGAAAGGGCAGTTTAGGTCGTTTTTCTTTAGCTTTCTAGAGTAAACCCTTAGGATTAGATCACAGGAATTCGAGGTCAGATAATGAAGCACAAAGCAAGGCTCCAGTGATCCAGGCAGACCTTAGACTGTTGTGTCGAGTGATTTTGGAACTTGTGGAACATTGTGGGGAAGCTACGCCACTGTAGCGGGCAGGCCTGATCAAGGACTGGGCCGCGGGAGCTTTGACCCTCCCCCCAATACCCTCCAGGTAGACTCCAGTCATGGAGGAGCTAGAGCGGGCAGATGTTCTTGGGCAAGCTGTGTGTCATCTTGGGGAAGGGCAGTGGTGCGGTAGGCTCTAGTAAGGTATTCTGAGGTGCTGCTGTTCCCAGGAAAATCGTGATGCACATGTTACCTGGAGTTTACCTGGAGAGAGTTCCGGGGGTCAACGCCCCCGCGGCCCGGTCTGTGACCAGGCCTCAAGTAGTGTTTTCCTAGTTTTTCCGTGAAGCAGTAAAGTGAGAAAGTTGAGTGTTTATGCTGATCATTTTTATGTCAAGTCGAGTAACGTGTGCAGAAGTATATACTCTTGTGGATGTTAGGAGGGGGGAGGGTGTTGGGGGAGGGGGAAGGGTGTAGGGGGAGGGGGGACGGGTACACGGTGATGCACTTGCATTAATTTAGACTTATTCCTTAGACTTTATTTGACGTTCCTACTTCCTGGACCAATGATATCATTGTACCTATCCCTAAGTCCCAGCAGCCTGTTGCATTTAGACCGATCTCCTTAACTAATTGCCTTTGTAAAACTATTGAAAGAATGATACTTAACAGACTGTACCACAGAATCAGACACCAACTTTCCCGTAATCTCCTTGGGTTTATGAAAAGTAAAAAGTGTGCAGAATTGCATTTCCACCTTTCTCACTGCACACACCTCTACTAGTTTTACCACATTTCTTGATCTAAAATCTGCGTTTGATATCGTAAACAGAACCGTTATACTACATGAACTAGCCAAAATGAATATTGGTGGTAGTCTACTTCGCTGGATAATAGGATACCTGTCAAACAGAGTATCCTCTGTCCTCAGTCCCATGCTATTTAATGTTCTAATTAATGCTTTCCTAAATGCTCTACCTGCCTCACCTAAACATATAGTTATATGGTGTGCTGATGACATCATGATCCATATAACAGGGCATAAGAAGATAAGTACCATTCTTAATGAAGTTCAAGCAATTTGTAATCGATTAGGCCTTATAATATCTTCCTCTAAAACCAAGATATTGACAAGCAACCGACATCCCCCACCCATCTATTTGCAGGGTGAAAACATTAGCTACGTTAAATCTTAGATACCTTGGTGTAGATGTACCCTTTAATAAATCCACTATACCACAATTAGAAATGCAAAGATAGGCTAAATGCTCTCAAAGCTGTTGCTGGCTACAACCCCAACTATGGTGCTGATGTGAGAATCGTGAGAATGATGTACATAGCCTATGTTAGGCCTTTAATTGATTATGCTGCTCCCATGTTGATATTAGCTAGTGAAAGTTCTCTCCGACCCTTGGAGTTAATGCAAAATGAAGCTCTCAGAATTATTCTTGGCTGTCCCATATCTACAAAGGTTCTTAATATGAGGAAGGAGCTTGGTATTTCTAGTATCAGTGATAGGATTATTGAGATTAACACTGTACTTGGTATTAGTGCTGAGAAATGAACCAGACACTGTCACTATGAATCTTACTAAATATCTACAAGTAAATACACACAGATTTAAATGGATTGTGAAAACATGCAATTATATTAAGTTTTATAGCCTGCATGAAGTAGATCACTGTAGACAACATGAACGTTTCACCCCTCCATGGAAGATGTGTTCATTTAATATCACATACCTGCAAGACCCTCCCAAGAAGCTCATTGTTAGTAATCCCTTCCTTAAGTCACTTGTTAAAGCAACTGCTCAAGAAGAAATTTCTCTCCCAGCTGGTAGTAATAAGTTGTTACAAGTTATATATACTGATGGATCTAAGAAGGAGTCTTCTGGCAGGGCTGCATCTGCTCTTGTTGCCACCTTCTTAGTTAAGAACGATAATAAATTTGTTGAGTTAGGCATAAGAATTAACAATTGGGCGTCTACACTGCAAACTGAATTGTTTGCAATCCTAATGGCGTTAAAGCTAACTTATGACACTGAGCTTGACTCTATCATCATTGAAGGCTCTTGACTCGTATAATGACTCCAACAACATACTCATTGAAGAAGCCAGGTATAGATACTCAAAAATCCGGGAAAAGAGAATTAATATACAATTGCTATGGATCCCATCATATACTGGATTACTCCATGATAAAACTGATATGTTAGCCAAGAAGAGCACCCTGAAGGAGAATGTAGAATATAACTTTTTTATATCTGTGTCTAGCATTAGATATAGTATTATGAGAGAAGTAAATAATGAAAATGAATGTTATAGGAATGCAATTAGGAGCCTGAGTAGATCTATAACTCACTTTGATAATATGAACGTCGATAAGTATGTTTATGGAACAACTTGCAGTGTGAACAGACTGACTGATGTTGTAGGGGCCAGGCTTGCATTTGTGGTCACAGTGGTGTCTATGCTAACCTTTCTATGGTGTAGAAATATACCTAGTTGGATGAATCTTATTGAAGCTAGCTGGTCCAGTGGCTAACGCGTCGGTCTGGAGTTTTAAGAGACTGATCGCGGGATCGAACCCCACCCGTGGTATTGTTCATAAAACCTCAAATGTATCAGAACTCATGTGAGACAAGAGAGGTTTATGGGAAGGCCTTACTGAAAGAGACTGAAGTAAGCCTAACGAGGGGGGAGGGATATGTTCATGACATGCAAGATGCTCAAAACCGCGAGTTTTTTTTAAAAGGCCTGGGATAAAAACAGTTGAAAGACACTCATAATTACCAAAGTTGTCAGGAATAGCTTTTTTTATATGCATCATGGAGTAGTGGGAGCAGAACAGAATGAGGTAATATTGCAGGCAGTTGAACTTGGGGTTAAAGACCAGTCGTGTTAGGGGGTCCAAGATGCTAGAAATGCTGGTAGTAACAGAGGCGAGGGCCAGGAACCGAGACTCAACCCCTACAAGCACAAGTGGCAGAAGACAAACGAACCACATGCCTTGGTTGGGGCATGAGTCCCTAGCTAGGGGCTAGAGGAAAGCTATAGAGTTAGGTCTTGCTAGGGGTGGAAGGTAAAGGGTAAGGGGGGTTGATTTTGAGCGAGATGTAAATCCAGGCAACATTAGCTAAGTCTAGTGTAATCCCAGCTGTAATCCTTGAAACAATACCGCGAAAGAGAGAGAGAGAGAGAGAAACTGACTTCATGCAGATTTGGGAGAGGGTACCAACGAAGGATGGAGAATAAGAGCGAGTGGGAGTGAAGGATGAGGCGAGAAATCGGGATGTGGAGGGATGGTGTGGCTGAATGGTGAGACACTTATGAGACACTTGTGCAACATATGGGAATCTTTACTGAAGAAACGTTTCGCCACACAGTAGTTTCATCAGTCCAGTACAAAGCAGAAAGGTGTAAGGAGAGGAGGAGTTTGAGATATTCAGTCCCTCAGCCTGGAGTCGATGTGTTCAGTCCATCACTCTTGTAGAAAGTACTTTCTAGAAGAGTGATGGACTGAACACATACGTTCCAGGCTGAGGGACTGATTACCTCAAACTACTCCACTCCTTACACCTTTCTGCTTTGTATTGGACTGATGAAGCCACTGTGTGGCGAAACGTTTCTTGAGTAAAGATTCCCATGTGTTGCATAAGTGTCTCAATTTTAAACTTGTCGGTTTGCAAAACCATTTATCACATAAATATCTGTAAACACAGATAACCATAGTCGAATCTGTTTACAGATAGAACCTCACCCCTTCCTCACGGCTCTATCAAACTGTTGGTGCAAGCATCATGCACTTAACCGAGGCACCACAGCCTACGCTGACATGCGTGCTACCTTGGTACCTGTGAAGGGTTTCTCGAGTTTCCTTCTCTCTGCCAATAACGTTGCGTAACTATGACGAGTTGTTTTATCTCTGTCTGTTAAGAGGGTAAGAAACAGTAAAGATGCCAGGACAGTGCCTTGGGGTACTGAACATTTTACTTTGCTAATTCTGGATTTTGTTCTGTTAACTACTGTTTGTTAGAAAATTGAACCTACGTTTGCCTGCTTTCCCCGTTGTATCTAACTCCTTCTGTTTATGTGCAATGGCTTCATAATCATATGCCAAATGTCTGTAAAATCTGTGTAGACCGCAACCAGGTGACGGAGGGAGGATAAGAATTAAAGGAATAATTTTAGGTGGAAATCAGCGTACTGTTAGGAAATTGGAATGACAGTCAGTGTTGTTACCAAACTGGAATGATAATCAGTGTTGTCAGCAAACTGGAATGACTGACTGAAGATACACACTTTGCAAAAATGGCTAATGGAATTAAGTGTTCGGTAGGTCGATCGCTAGCGCACTCAGCTCACTCACTGAGGTCCGGGAGCCGATCCCGGTACTGCTGGATAACATTAGGACGTGTTTCCTTAAGAGACTTGCTCTCCAGTGTTCACCCATCAGTAAAATGGGTACCTGGGCGTTAGTTGACTGGTGTGGGTCGCATCCTGGGACAAAATTTACCTAATTTGCCCAATGTGCTCTTCATAAAAAGGGGATGTTTATATATTAATAAGTCACTGATGTCAGATAGGCCTGTATACCTTGTACATATACTTGTAGAAATAATGATCATTATTGTTATTAGTTAGCAATGGTGATGGAAGTAGAGTGAAGGTGGAAGTGTATTAGCAGGCAAAAACAATTATAACATCAGCAATAAAAATATCAAAGTAAACAACTAGAAAAAACACCTATATTGCTTAATAATAATAATAATAATAATAATGACTGCAATAATAATAATGATAATTCATACAACTGAGAATGACGAAAATTAATATCCCGAAAAAAATACTGAATAAACTGAATCTTAACTTCCTCGGTGAATTTATTGAGTATCCAGAGTTTTGATGGTTATGTGGGACTGCGGGCTACCAACAGCAACAGCCTGATTGAACAGGCAATTAGCAGACGAGCCTGGCCCATTGCCGGCCTCCGGGAGTAGAAAAACTCTGGGAGTTCATCAAAGGTGTATGAAAATCCTAACCCCCACACACCAACCCACACTTACCCACACTTACCCACAATACCCTAACTCACCCTTCGTTGTGTAGTTTTAAAAATAGGTTACATAAATACATGAGTGAGTGTGAGTTGGACCTGACTAGCTTGTGCTAGTAGGCTTGATACCGTGCTCTTTCCTTTACTGGATGTGACCTGGACCTAACTAGGTTGGGTCAGTGGCATGGGCCGGTAGGCGACTTGGAGCTGCCTCGCACGGGCCAGTAGACCTGCTGCAGTGTTCCTTCTTTCTTATGTTCTTAAAGGAATTATCTCTTCAAGATTGAGGTCCAGTTTCCAAGATAGTGAAAAAGTGTTAAAGCGGGTCGTTGTCATGCAGATGATGGTCTCCACTGTGATAACCATGCAGCGTAATCTTGCTAACACTGATTCAAGACTTGTAAACATTCAAGCAGAGATAAAAACAGCGGCAATTAAGCGATGGAGAGAGCTGTTGACGACCTTTAATGTTGTTGTTGTTGTTCTGACTGAAGGATCAGGGACCTGTGTAGTGTGTACACAAGAACGTCTGTAGTGTGTACACAACGTGTGTAGTGTGTGTACACAAGAACGTGTGTAGTGTGTGTACACAAGAACGTGTGTAATGTATGTACACAAGAACGTGTGTAGTGTGTACACAAGAACGTCTGTAGTGTGTACACAAGAACGTCTGTAGTGTGTACACAACGTGTGTAGTGTGTGTACACAAGAACGTGTGTAGTGTGTGTACACAAGAACGTGTGTAGTGTTTGTACTCAAGGATGTGTGTAGTGTGTGTACTTAGGAACGTATTTAGTGTTTGTACACAAGGACGTGTGCAGTATATGTACTCAAGGATGTGTGTAGTGTCTGTTCTTTGAGTCGACCCTAGCACACACAACTGAGTACAACTAGGTGAGCAAACACAATGTGGAGAAAATTACAAGAAGATTGATGTAGCACCTAAAGTTAAAAAAATCTTATTGAAAAGAAACAGATTCAGGGATGAGAACTCTTGTCTCACGATACCTAATAGAGTTCCACGACTGAGATAAAACAGGAGAGGCAGAGGTGCGAGGACTGCTGTTTATCTTCACATCAGTTAGGACATAGAAAGTGCCGTTCTTCCATTTTGAACCTTTGCTCAGGCTTGACACGTTTGCGATGCCCTTGCAGAAGATAAGTTGTGGCGACCAGAGACTTCTCACGGCCTAGAAACAAGCAGGTGGAAAATGCAACGATACCTTGAACAGGGAGGATATGAAAGTCACTGAAAAACTAATAACGGTGAAGAAAGGTGTGTGAGCGTTGGAATGTTTCTTGAATGTCCTCCCTCAAGTATCGGTTAATAGGGCAGTGCTCTTTCTAATATATAATAATAATAATAATAATAATAATTATTATTATTATTGTTATTATTTCTACAATTACATGCACAAGGTATACAGGCCTAGCTGACATCAGTGACATACTACTATATAGAAAGTCCCTTGTTATGCAAATTAGGGCAAATTAGGACAGTTTTGTCCCCGTGCATGTGTGGATAATGCGCGTTATCAACACATGCACGGGTAGACAGGATCATCACGCATCAGGAAACAAGAGCCTCCCAGTTACGACAAACCAGCCACACCTACGATAAGCAAACAAAAGTCAATAAAAACAAACACTGCCTCCTGCTCTGTTGACGGAGAAACAATGCAAAGTTTCTTGCTGGAGAAAAAACTGTTTTTTATTAAGGAGTTTTTGTTGGTGCAGAGACAAACATGGTCAGTGTTTCTTGCTGAAGATCCGAAGAAAACTGTTCTTAGATAAGAGATACATAACACTTTGTGCAGTACAGAAGATACATAACACTTCGTGCAGTACAGGAGATACATAACACTTCGTGCAGTACAGGAGATACATAACACTTCGTGCAGTACAGGAGATACATAACACTTCGTGCAGTACAGGAGATACATAACACTTCGTGCAGTACAGGAGATACATAACACTTCGTGCAGTACAGGAGATACATAACACTTCGTGCAGTACAGGAGATACATAACACTTCGTGCAGTACAGGAGATACATAACACTTCGTGCAGTACAGGAGATACATAACACTTCGTGCAGTACAGGAGATACATAACACTTCGTGCAGTACAGGAGATACATAACACTTCGTGCAGTACAGGAGATACATAACACTTCGTGCAGTACAGGAGATACATAACACTTCGTGCAGTACAGGAGATACATAACACTTCGTGCAGTACAGGAGATACATAACACTTCGTGCAGTACAGGAGATACATAACACTTCGTGCAGTACAGGAGATACATAACACTTCGTGCAGTACAGGAGATACATAACACTTCGTGCAGTACAGGAGATGCATAACACTTCGTGCAGTACAGGAGATACATAACACTTCGTGCAGTACAGGAGATACATAACACTTCGTGCAGTACAGGAGATACATAACACTTCGTGCAGTACAGGAGATACATAACACTTCGTGCAGTACAGGAGATACATAACACTTCGTGCAGTACAGGAGATACATAACACTTCGTGCAGTACAGGAGATACATAACACTTCGTGCAGTACAGGAGATACATAACACTTCGTGCAGTACAGGAGATACATAACACTTCGTGCAGTACAGGAGATACATAACACTTCGTGCAGTACAGGAGATACATAACACTTCGTGCAGTACAGGAGATACATAACACTTCTTGCTGTTGAACAGATACATAACAGTTCTTGCTGTTGAACAGATACATAACAGTTCTTGCTGTTGAACAGATACATAACAGTTCTTACTGTAGAAAAGATACATAACACTTCTTCCTGTAAACCGGCCAGATCAACCAGGCTGTGGTGGTGAAGTGCCTGGTTGACCAGGCAAGCGCCAGACAAGCCTGACCCAAGGCCGGGCTCTGGGAGTAGAAAAGCTTTCGGAACTCATCAGAGGTATATCAAAGGTTTATGACGTGCACACATACCCTGCTAAAGTTAGGGAAAAATGAAATATTGCTTTTAATGCTTCTACCCTTTACCCAGTACTCATACACCCGTGGCATCTCTCTCTCTCTCGCTTTTATCTCAAGAGTAAATCTGTTTATTTTTCTTTGATTCGTGTTACCAACTATAGGGGAGATGTGTTGCCCGGGGGGAGGGAGAGGGGGAGAGGTGTTGCCCGGGGGGAGGGAGAGGGGGAGAGGTGTTGCCCGGGGGGAGGGAGAGGGGGAGAGGTGTTGCCCGGGGGGAGGGAGAGGGGGAGAGGTGTTGCCCGGGGGGAGGGAGAGGGGGTGAGGTGTTGCCCGGGGGGAGAGAGAGAGAGGGAGGGGTGTTGCCCGGGGGGGAGAGAGAGGTGGAGGGGAGTTGCCCGGGGGGAGGGAGAGGTGTTGCCCGGGGAAAGGGAGAGGGGGGGTGAGGTGTTGCCCGGGGGGAGGGGAAGGAAGAGGGAGAGAGGGAGGGAGTTAGGGAGGGGCTGTCGAACATGCCGCTGCCTTCTCAGTAATATTCACTGATACACAACATTAGAGGTCAGGATATTCTGGGGTTTCAAATCCTGTTGACCTCTCCTTATCTGTTAATATCTGCTGGTGATAACTGGGATTATCGCCCCTCCCCCGCTTCCTTCACCAGACCCGGTCTCGTATCAACATTCGTGGCTCTATATGATTCAGCATCTTTCCAGATGTCAGAAACACTGCCGGAACAAGTGTAAAAGTTTTCAAGAGAAAACTGGACAAGCATTTTCACCAGGTCCTGATCCACCGCGAGGCTTGATGACAGACCAGGCCTGTGACCAGGCCTGTGACCAGGCCGTCTCCCACCAAGGTAGGGTGGCCCGATAAAGAAAAAAAAATAATCATTCACTCTATCACTGTTTTGCCAGAGGCGCGCTTACACTACAGTTATAAAACTGCAACATTAACACCCTTCAGAGTGTAGACACTGTACTTCCCATCTCCAGGAATCAAATCCGGTCTGCCGGTTTCCCTGAATCCCTTCATAAATGTTACCTTGCTCTCACTCCAACATGTTAAATCCTAAAAACCATTTGTCTCCATTCGCTCCTAACACGCTCACGCATGTTTGCTTGGAAGTCCAAGCCTCTCGCACACAAAGCCTCCGTTACCCCCTCCCTCCAAACTTTCCTAGGCCGACCCCTACCCCGCCTTCCCTCCACTGCACATTTATACACTCTCGAAGTTATTCTGTTTCGTTCTACGCTCTCTACATGTCCGAACCACCTTAACAACCTCTCCTCAGCCGCACCTCCTCCTAATTTCCAAACTACGAATTCTCTGCATTATATTCACCATCATCTTCCATCACTAGCAAGTGCCAACACCATCTTTCATCACTAGCAGGTGCCAACACCATCTTTTATCACTAGCAAGTGCCAGCACCATCTTTCATCACTAGCAAGTGCCAACACCATCTTTTATCACTAGCAAGTGCCAGCATCATCTTTCATCACTAGCAAGTGCCAACACCAGCATCTTTCATCACTAGCAAGTGCCAACACCATCTTCCATCACAAACAAATGCCAACACCAGCATCTTCCATCGCCAACAACTTCCATCACTAACAGTAGTGCCAACACTTCCAACTTTTGCTCCGTGGCCGCCTCGCTCTTAACAAAACACTCTCAATAGCCACTAATTTCCTATTTCCTGTTTGGGAAAAAAATGCCAAAAGTTTGAAATTTGATTGTTTTGTCCTCCATTGAATCGAGGATTAAGAGGTTATTGTTAATTGTGATTTGTTATGAGAAAGAGAGAGACGGAGAGAGAGAGAGACGGAGAGAGAGAGAGACGGAGAGAGAGAGAGACGGAGAGAGAGAGAGACGGAGAGAGAGAGAGACGGAGAGAGAGAGAGACGGAGAGAGAGACGGAGAGAGAGACGGAGAGAGAGAGAGAGACGGAGAGAGAGAGAGACGGAGAGAGAGAGAGACGGAGAGAGAGAGAGACGGAGAGAGAGAGAGACGGAGAGAGAGACGGAGAGAGAGAGAGAGACGGAGAGAGAGAGAGAGAGACGGAGAGAGAGAGAGACGGAGAGAGAGAGACGGAGAGAGACGGAGAGAGACGGAGAGAGAGACGGAGAGAGAGACGGAGAGAGAGACGGAGAGAGAGACGGAGAGAGAGAGAGACGGAGAGAGAGAGAGAGACGGAGAGACGGAGAGAGAGACGGAGAGAGAGAGAGACGGAGAGAGAGAGACGGAGAGAGAGATGGAGAGAGAGACGGAGAGAGAGAGAGACGGAGAGAGAGAGAGACGGAGAGAGAGAGAGACGGAGAGAGAGAGAGACGGAGAGAGAGAGAGACGGAGAGAGAGAGAGACGGAGAGAGAGAGAGAGACGGAGAGAGAGAGAGACGGAGAGAGAGAGAGACGGAGAGAGAGAGAGACGGAGAGAGAGAGAGACGGAGAGAGAGAGAGACGGAGAGAGAGAGAGACGGAACTTCAAACCTAAGCCTCCTCTGGGATGACTTCACACCGCAAAATAGCAAGATTATCTACGCTATCTGGCTATTGTCCCAGTAGATACTGCAGTGTTTGTGGGTATACCACAAGGGACAAGGATCTTCTTGGATGTAAGGAGCCTACTTGTTCCAACTACTGCCACACAGATTGCACTCCAGAAGAAGAATTTTGTTGCAGCCAGGTTGAAAATTTCAGAAAATTTAAGGATATCCATAATCCTGTGGTATATGTGGATACAAGCCTGGAGCTACAGGAGGAGGGTTCAGAAGTCCTACCTCAGGGACTCCTGTCCAAAGATCAAGACTGCCCTCTTGGGCTGTGTTGTAAAGTTGCAGCTAAGATAATCCATCACAGGGAAGCACTTCATGAGCTCCTCAAATCATTAGATAACCTACAAGCTATTGTAGAAGGTCAGTGCAAGCCTACATTAAGTGACGTAAGCTGCTCAGCTGATGGCGACACTATTGACAAAGACTGGAAGTCCCACACTGAGCTTAACTCAGGGGTAAACATCTGGTGGAATTCTGTCATCGCTAAGGTCCCACAGACTGACAGAGTTCAAAACACTACCTTTGGGAATTCTAACACAATTCCTCTGACCACCACAGAGGGAACAAATCCTCTTCCCAGCAACGTGGGAAGCCTTGGATCTGTTAATTCTCCTACACCTGACATCTCTGCTTCAGCCACTGCCAGTCTACTTGACAGTGCACATACCATCTCTGATCCTACACCTGTCAGCACACCTGCCGATACTATTCTAGAATCTGGTAGTAGTGCTTCGACAGCAAGCTCTGAGCCAGGAGTTTCTCCACCAGAGAACGGTGCAGTTAGTGATCAGGGAACTATCACTGCACCTGATCACCTGCTGCGCCGAAGTACGAACAGCAGGGACACATCTGTCAGAACTGGTAGAGGGCGGGGTAGAGGACGTGGAGGAGGACGTGGTGGAGGAAGACATCTACAGCCGTCTCACCCTCCACTAACACAGCTCCAGCGGCAGAATCCGAGGACAAATCTGCGAAACACAGGAGGTACAACAAATCCTAGTCCACCCTCCCAGGCACCTAGGCTGTGCTCTCGCTGTCACCGGAAGGGGCACTCTGCCAACAACTGCCTGCGAGATACCAGGTGTAACTACTGCTACAAGAAAGGACATAAGGAGGACCAGTGTCGGAAGAAAAAGGAACTTGACAGACAGGGCCACCTGTTTAGAGACCTGTTCTCAGAACAAACCAGCAGGATCTCTGAATTGGTAAACACTCTCACACGTCACTCACTCAGCTACTCCTATCCCAGCCCAGCAGGTGGGATTGGGCCTTATACAAGACCACAGACCTACATCCCTGCAGCTGCCTCAGTACCCTACCTCTCTCAAGGGCAGGCACCTTACATTCCCTACACACCCACCACCTCAAGCTGACCACTTCATCATGAGGAGCCAGTCTATCAGCATCCTGTCGGCCAACATTAGAGGTTTCATTACTAATGTTGGAGAGCTCACACATAGCTTTGTGAACACTCGACGTCCCGACATGATAGCTGTTGTTGAAACATTTTTGGATGACAGGACTCCAGAAAAGTTTGCAAGAATTGCTGGCTACACCTCATGGATGAGAAGAGACAGGCAAGGGCAAGGAGGTGGTGTTGCTGTGTGCTTCTCTAAAAGTGTTCATGCCCAGCACATAGATGTTGCCACCCCTACACATCTTGAAATGATGTTCTTCAAGCTCTGTATAAACACTAGTACCTCTGTACTAGCATGTGCAATGTACAGACCTCAGTGGCAACATGCAGACCCTATCAACTTCCTAATGGAAAATATTGACTCCCTTCTGCTACAACACAACTGTCAACATATTATAATTGTTGGTGACCTCAACCAGCACCTTATACAGAGGGACTTTGATGACCTTCTTGCAGTGTTTGACATGAGAAACTTTGTTGATTTCCCTACTCATATCTCTGGCTCCTCCCTTGACCCAGTAGTGAGTGATCTGGCAGAAGGCATAGTCACTTGTCAACCCCTCGGGTACGTTGGATCGTCTGACCACAAGGCTGTTTTTACCACACTTAAGATCCCAACAGAACGAGGTGAGGAGTCCACACGCACAACCTGGCTATGGGAAAGAGGTAATTGGCCAGCCCTTTGCTCTGAGCTCGCCACCACCGACTGGAATGCTCTTCTCCAGGGGGATGTTGACAACCAAGTGAAAGCCTTCACTGGACACATCCTTAATCTGCAACAAGAACACATTCCTCACCGGCAATATGTGACAAAGCCTACAGATCAGCCTTGGTTTGGCTTTCGTTGTAGAGAGGCTGCTACTGCTAAGTACAAAGCATGGCGAAGGTATAAGAGACATCCTACCACCTATAACAGGAACTTGCACATGCAAGCCTGTAGGCATATGGGTGATGTTCAAAAGTGGGCCATTGCTAAATGGGAGTTGGACACTAAAAGAAAGTTAGCATCAGGTAGGGTAGGCTCCAAAACCTGGTGGTCCCTGGTCAAGGACAGACAAGGTTATCTGCCTGATGAACTTATTCCACCTCTAAATCGACAGGATGGGACCACCTCTACTAGTAGTCAAGAGAAAGCGGACCTCTTTGCTGAACACTTTGCTACCAAAATGCAAGTTCCTGATCCAGCAAGGGACCCTCCTTGGCTAGCTGCAAGAACTGTGTCAAAACTGTCAGGGGTGACAATAAGGCAGGAGGAGGTGCATTTCCTTCTTAAATCACTTGACCAAGAAAAGGCTGTGGGCCCAGACAAGTTGAGCCCAAGATTGTTGAGAAGATGTGCAGACCAGCTAGCAGCACCTCTAACTCGCATCTTTCAGCACTGCCTAGTACAGTGCAAATGGCCCTCTCCATGGAAAGAGGCAAATGTAGTCCCTGTTCACAAAAAGAAGAGCAGAGCAGAAATCAGCAACTACAGACCAGTGTCACTCCTGTCAATCACTGGTAAGATCCTTGAGACAATAATCTCAAGACAAATGACAGATTTTTTTGACTACCACTCACTACTTTGTGATCGTCAATATGGCTTCAGGAAAGGTTACTCTGCTGCTGATCTGTTGTTAAACCTCTCCACTAAGTGGCACCAGTCACTGGATGAATCCAAAGTCAGCTGTGTGGTAGCACTGGACATTGCTGGCGCTTTCGACCGGGTGTGGCACCAGGGCCTCTTAGCAAAACTTCAAGCACTGGGAATTGCAGGCTCTACGCTATGTCTCCTCAGTGATTACCTTCATGGTAGATCTCTAAGTGTAGTCCTCAATGGAACGGAATCAGCAAGACATCCTATTGGGGCAAGCGTTCCACAAGGAAGTGTGCTGGGTCCACTGTTATGGAATGTCTACTTCAACGACCTTCTTCATCTCATCCCAGAATCACATGCATATGCAGACGACTGTACACTGACATTCACTTATCCAAGAGAAGAAATGCCAGCTGCTCTAAGCTACATCAATCACCAGCTGAGAGCTATATCAGCTTGGGGAAATAGATGGCAAGTAACATTTGCACCTGAGAAAACGCAAATGATGATCGTCTCTAGGCACCATGATGGTAATGCTGGTGCAGTAGTAAGGATGAATGGGAGGATGTTGGCACCTGGAGAAGAAGTTGATATCCTTGGGGTGAAATTTGACTCCAAACTAACCATGAAGAACCATGTTGTAAATCTTGCAAACAAGGCAGCCAGGAAGCTTACAGCACTTCGCCGTATCTCGCATCTGCTTGACAGTAGGGGTTGCAAGATACTGTACGAGGCACAAGTACGCTCACACCTTGAGTATGCTCCACTTTCTTGGTTTGCCTGTCCCCCCTCTCATCTGCGACTGCTTGACAGAGTAGAGAACAGAGCAAGACGTCTCATCTCTCGCCTGGACCCATCCTGGATGGATCTGTCATTTCAGCAGAGCCTTCAACATAGGAGGGATGTGGGTGGCCTTACTGTTATGTACAAGGCCAATATTGTCAAAATACCACACTTGGATCCACTTCGAGGACAGCGCGAAACAAGCTTTTATGCCACAAGACGGGCAGAAAGCAGCAACTTCACTCTGGCTGCACCCTTCTCCAGAACATCACTCCATCTGAGATCATACATACCCAGGATGACTCGAGTATGGAACACATTCGTTCAGCATAATGATGTCAACGAGATAACGTCAGTTGATCAAATGAAAATGCTGGCCCACAGATGGCTCCAACTTCATCCTGTTCCCTACTTGTATGTCTCATAACAATAAAAATGCTTTCAAATGAGCTGATGTAGGTAACAGCTCTTAGCTTGTCAATAAAGTTAGGAATCCTTAACCTGTAAATAGCTTATCAATAAAGCTAGGGATCCTTAACCTTGTCAAACCATGTGTAAAAAAAAAAAAAAAAAAAAAAAAAAAAAAAAAAAAAAAAAGAGAGAGACGGAGAGAGAGAGAGAGACGGAGAGAGAGAGAGAGACGGAGAGAGAGAGAGAGACGGAGAGAGAGACGGAGAGAGAGACGGAGAGAGAGACGGAGAGAGAGAGAGACGGAGAGAGAGAGAGACGGAGAGAGAGAGAGACGGAGAGAGAGACGGAGAGAGAGACGGAGAGAGAGACGGAGAGAGAGACGGAGAGAGAGACGTAAACACAGACAGTGATATAGTATTAACAAACATATATATTACGCTGGTAGACAGGTGGTGGGGTTGATGATGCTTGGGGAGGGAGGGGGGGGGGCGTCATCACCACACAGCTGGGAGCCTCATCAACAAACTACCGGTGAAGGGAAGAAACCAATTTAGCAAACAAAACATAAACAAGTATTTCAGCTGCCAAAATGTCTGGCGGAACTGTAGTGAGAGATGAGGTTGTCGCTCTTCAGGGAAGTTTAGTGGTGGTATTAGTAGCTGCCGTAGTATTAGTAGTAACAATGTTAGTGGTGGTAGTAACAGTGTTGGTAGTGACAATGGCAGTAGTAGTATTGATGGTGTCGGTGAGAATCAGAGGGAATAAAGTTAGCATAAAGCATTCGCTGCTACTGGACTTCGAAATGAATAGCATGACCTTTCTGCCCAAGGCGTAATTCAGCCCAGTTATGAAAAATCATGGATAGATCTGCGGTACATAAAGCTGGAGGTAAATAAAGTCACAATATGTATAGGCCGATAGCATGTCCTGAATTATCAAAATCTTAGGAGTGTTTGAGAGACAACTACTGGACCGTTACCACAAAGTCGTAGATGTACTGGAAGACTAGCAAAATGCAGACGTAATGTAACTGGAAAAGTGAGCAGATAGATATTCAACCTCCTAAGAAAGAGGACCCAAAGAATAATAGTCAATAAAGTATAATGAAAGGCTGCCACAGAAAGAAGCTCTGTTCCTCAAGACAGTTCTTGCCACAACTGTTTTTCTCATTATCCTATCTGAAATAGACCAACAGGCTCCTAATTGTCTTCAAGAGGAAACATAATGGGTTCCTCCAGGCAGTTCCTTACCAGTCGGGCTGTGGTACTTTGCATTCAGTGCAGCGAGCACCAACAACCTTACTGATCAGTTTGTCAACAAGAAGGGAAAGAGGATGATCCTGGAAATCATTTTTAGGTAAATCGCCTCCTCCTCCTCCTCCTCCTCCTCCTCCTCCTCCTCCTCCTCCTCCTCCTCCTCCTCCTCCTCCTCCTCCTCCTCCTCCTCCTCCTCCTCCTTCACCTACTCGGTGCTCTAATTGCCATTACATGTGAGTTCAATCGAGTAAAATTAATATTTTTGGCAAATTCAGATGCACATACTATACGGGATGGAGTGACTACAGTATGTTTAAACGACAATCCTTTGTCACACAACTCATTTCACTGGAGCTGCCAGTTTGTCCTACACTCAGCTGTACATACGCATATGCGCATTCACCTGCTGTGTAAAGTTATTCTGCGATAGTGTGATTGGTACTGTTGGACGACGATAACAAGTGAGATACCGTAAATATCAGCATCTGAGACTGTCGTAGATCAGAGAAAAGTGGCTTCCAGAGTTCTGTCTGAAAAAATGTAAGGTCAGGCAATTCGGGAAAGTAGAAGGAAAACCATCGACGGAGTACAGACTAGGGGTAGAGGAAGTATAAATAATGAGAAAGGAAAATGTTCTGGGAGTGAACATCACAATCAACTCAGTCTCGAGACGCACATCAACTGCCCAGTCTGTGAATGCAGTGGACAGCGTATGTTACTAACCAACCTTAAGACGCCTCTTGGGACCCTATTCACAACCTTTTCACACCCATTCACACCTGGGACCCTATGAATAGGATGCCCACACTAGGTATGTTGTGAATAAGTAGGTTTATAAGACATATAGACGCCTGCAACTGTACAGGTTCCAGCACTGTGGGATGTGAACTATGAGAAAAGACTGAAGGAATTAGAGAGAGAGCGAGGGATTAGGAGAAAGAGGAATTCTAAGTAAGAAATACTCAAGGCAGTAAAGAGCGTGAATTAGAGACACTGTTCAGAACGCGAGGACAAGAGACGTCATGCGTAAGTAGAACAGTAATTAGTGACGCCGGTCAGTCTAGTTTACGAGGCGGGGTCAGGAGCTAGCATTAGTCTCTAGAAAAGCACATCCATGAGTACACACAACTCGTCGGAGACACACACACTAAATCACTCTCTCACACTTCCCAGACGCAGTAAACATTAATTACAAGCCATAAACTAGCGTTGTGCCTCACCTGCCGTCTTAATTGGCTGATGAATTAAGAGACCCTGGCACACCTGTACTGCCAGCCTTACACGTTCAGGAGTCCCCCCCCCAACACACGCACACGTGTCCGAATTTACACAGGTGTCCACATACACGTATCCACACACACACAGGTGTCCATACACATGTTCATTGTGCGGTGGCGTCGAGGAGAGTTGCTGCTATTTTCGTCATAGAAAATCAAGTTACACAGGTCTGTGGTATGATCTGTTGAGTAGTGTCACCCGACCTGTTGCAGGGCGAAACGTGACCGACTTCGAGGGTAGAAGAACCTTCACAGCAAGTTGCAAGTGTGCTAACCTGTCCTAAAGTATCCTAACATGTCATAAGGCATCCTAACGTCATGAAATATCCTAACATGTCCTAAGGCATCCTAACATGTCATAAGATATCCTAACATGCCATAAGGTATCCTAACGGTACTCAAACACTCTACATCATATCGCACCGCACCATATCCTTCATTACTACAAAGATTTCTGCTACATCCTCTTGCCTGTACATTTATACCTTTACCCCTGGCTAAGTAGAGGTCTTCCATTGTCATGTTTCCCTGCGATAACTGGAAGACAAGGTAAGGTACTGCAGCCGCCTACCCTGCCGTGTATCAGAGATTATACTCTTAAGTCTTGCAGAATGGCCGCCGCTGCAGCCATGGTCTTGCAGAGGCAGTGGTTTATGAGAGGATCCTCGCAGACCCTCACTCTCCCTCCAACCTGCAATATTTTTATCCCATTCTGTTTTGAAGATATTTACTGCCTTGATCTTCCTGGATATTGACTCAGGTTAGGTAAGGTTCGTCAGGATAGAGGACAAGTGTTTCCTGACGCGGGTCTCGGTTTAGATTTTAGACGAGGTTCTCTATTCTGACACAGTGATGCGTTTTTCTACACTCGTTTTGATTACGAAGCTGCGTGTGACCGTAAATTACACTTACACACACACACACACACACACACACACACACACACACACACACACACACACACACACACACACACACACACACACACACACACACACACTTAACTTCTCTTCGGTATTTTAAACTTTTTCAATAAAGCTTTTAAATCTTTTCATTTGTTTTCCAAGCCTTACGATTCTTGAAAACATTTGCCGAAGATTCTGAAGTAAAGAGAAAGTATTTATGATTGCAGCCACAGTCCAAGTTTTCAAAGACTTGTACTTATAAATCCCCTGTTTGGTAACTACAGAAATGTTTATATCACCTTGAGTAGAAACAGGCGATCTAAGAATACGATTCTTGACCCTTTGCCCTCTGATATCTAACATGTCTTTACCATACCCATGAATCTTCTGTTTTTATTCCCGTAATCTTTCTTATATCAGCTGGTAACAGGTTATCTCCTTGTCCTTAAACGTAAATACAGTCCCTTGGAATTTTGTATTTTTTTTTTTTTTGGTGGGGAGGGGCTTTTATTTCAGTAGAAACTTACTTCAAAATTACTTTCTGTGATTTCGAAGGATTTACTTTCAAGTCAAGGAAGATTTTTGTACCGAGGATCCTGGCGTTAGGAGTGATGTGACGAAGTGTCTTTGTTACCGTTTGTGGGTGAGTTCCTACAAGTGTTATGATGATGCACAGGTGTTATGGTGATTTACACTTGTTATAATGTACAGGTGTTATGAGGACGTATAATTTTTTATGTAGATGTGTACGAGTTAATGGCATAATGGGGAAAGCGTGATATTGATAACAGTGTGTGGCCATGACGCTTACAAGAGTGAGTCGTGCAGGAAGTACAGTGCTTGGGGAGGAGATGACGCCAGGGCCTCTCCTGCCATCACCAGCTGTCTCAAGACGAGTGCAGAAAGCGAGACAACTAGTCAGAGATGATGAGTAACCCCAGGATATACAGGTGTCACAGGATCTCTGTCCCACGTGAACCACCTGCAGGCCTGACATAAGGATGTAAGGCGTGCAGGAAGGGAGAGAGACTAGACTGCTCAAGGAAGAGAGGACCCCAGGAGCTTTGTCCTCAGCGTGAAATAAGACACATGAAGCAACGTTTCACCACGAACTGTTTGTGCTCCGTGGATCAACTAATTCGACGGAGCAGATGTTGCAAACATGAAAAAGGACAGAGAGGGAACGGATACGATGAAGTTATGGAAGAGGAGGTTTAAAGCAGAAGATTGAGGAGGAGAATAGAATAACACAAATACGATGAGTGGGAGGGTGGGAGACGGAGGGATAATAGACGAAGAGAAAATAATAAGACTGAGGGACTGCAATTGTCTTCTGAATGAAATTCTGCGAGGCTGCGGGACTGATTAATTACCTCCTCTTCTACAGTCTTCCGTTTATGTCCCTGTAATGTATTGTAGGTATCTCTACAAAGTAGAGATATGTACGAATGGTATATAATACCGACAAGATGAGAGTAAGACACATGTGCAACATCTGGGTATCTTTATTGTAGACGTTTCGCTATCCAGTGGCTTTATCAATACAAATTCTAGGACATAACTTGAAGACAGTAGAACTATGTACAGAAGATGAGGTAATCAGTCCCTCAACCTAGGAGTAGGTGCGAACAGCACCATAGCCGTGGAGATTATGAAGCAGAAGAAAGAATCCTGGCGCTTATATAGTAACGTCAGGTGAAGCAGACGAGGGCAAATTCACTGGTAGGCGGGATTTCCCAGTGGAAGTAGGTCCTTCCCAAAGAGATGGGTTAGTAGTAGTAGTAGATGTCGTAGTCGTGAAGGTTATGTACATGTCCTCAGAATTAAGATTCCATGATGTTGCAGTGTCTGACAAGTTGTGTACGAATGGTATATAATACCGACAAGATGAGAGTAAGACACATGTGCAACATCTGGGTATCTTTATTGTAGACGTTTCGCCACTGGATGGCGAAACGTCTACAATAAAGATACCCAGATGTTGCACATGTGTCTTACTCTCATCAAAGTAGAGATAAGATGTTGCACATGTGTCTAATTCCATTATCTTGTCGGGATTGTATACCAATGATATGGTAAGAACATAAGAATGAAGGAACCCTGCAGCAGTCCTACTGGCTCATACATGGCAGATTCTTTTCAAATCCATCCCTTTTCCCTCATTTATTTGTCCAACTTACAGTACTCAATTTTTAGCTTCAGTAACCTTATTAACTCATGTGCAAGTCCCATTCTAGTCCAGCCCTTCTCACTCGTGTGTTTATCTAACCTGCATTAAAGCTATGTTTTTGCTTCACCAGCTGCTAGACTCCTGCTAGCAGCAGACTCTAGCCAGCAGCAGACTCCTGCCAGCAGCTAGACTACTTGACAGATTGATATACAAGACAATGGATATTATTTTCTTGCAGACTCCTTGCATTAAAAAATACAAGCATAAAAAAACTGACACTTCGCTGACACGAGGAAACAATTAGTTCCTGAAAGAAAATAGAAAAATTCTCGAGTCTTTATAAATAAGATTAACGTCGCTCATAATGGCAGTACACGCTTAAACTCAACCCGAAAACAGACAGATGAAGCGAGCTAGTGTTGTGTGTGTGTGTGTGTGTGTGTGTGTGTGTGTGTGTGTGTGTATAGACTTGTGCGCTTGTGGGTTGTTAAGTTACAGCTTTTGGGACCCCCTCTTAACCTCGACTCGACCGCCGTGTAGATCCTGGCCTGGAAAAATAAATACAAATGCAACACAATGCGATCCTTTTTGGACTACGTTTCGCCCACACAGTGGGCTTTATCAAGTCACAAACAGATCTACCCGGGTATGAAGAGTACATGAGTATATAGTATAGTGTGGGGAGCCAGGTGGAGGATGTTGGGTAAGTTGTATCTGTGACGTCCCTCTCCGTTGCTCCACCTCACCAAGTGTTCCACCTCTCCAGTGCTCCACCTCTCCAGGTACACCACCTTTCCAGGTACTCCACCTTTCCAGGTACTCCACCTCTCCAGGTGCTCCACCTCTCCAGGTGCTCCACCTCTCCAGGTGCTCCACCCCTCCAGTGCTCCACCTCTCCGGGTGCTCCACTGTCCTGATAATTTTTTGTGGATAAGATGTTTGTTAGTACTAGAGCCTGACTTGCATCCAAGCTTGTTAATGATCCCAGCCTGTTAGTGATTCAGGTTTGTTAGTGATTCAGGTTTGTTAGTGATTCAGGTTTGTTAGTGATTCAGGTTTGTTAGTGATTCAGGTTTGTTAGTGATTCAGGTTTGTTAGTGATTCAGGTTTGTTAGTGATTCAGGTTTGTTAGTGATTCAGGTTTGTTAGTGATTCAGGTTTGTTAGTGATTCAGGTTTGTTAGTGATTCAGGTTTGTTAGTGATTCAGGTTTGTTAGTGATTCAGGTTTGTTAGTGATCCCAATTTGTTAGTGATCCCAATTTGTTAGTGATCCCGGTGTGTTTATGATCCCAGTTTATTAGTTATCCCAGTTTGTTAGTGATCCCAGTTTTAGTGATCCAGGTTTGTTAGTGATCCAGGCTTATTAGTGATCCTAGTTTGTTAATGATCCTGGCTTGTTAGTTATCATAGTTTGTTGGTGATCCCGGTTTGTTAGTGATCCCAGCATGTTAGTGGTCCCAGCATGTTAATGATCCAGGTTTGTTAGGGATCCAGGCTTGTTAGTGATTCCAGCATGTTAGTGATGCAGGCTTGTTAAGGATCCTGGTGTGTTAGTGATCCCATCTTACAGTTCAGCGACTTCTGTCTCTCTTAAATAAACCAAACAGAGACTACATTAGCCAGCTTGCGGTTGTCCTTCAGTTTCAAGTCTTCGACGACTTGTTAAAGATCTTTCCCGTGGTCTTAAGCTGTGGTTATGCTGCTTCCCCTGGTGATGCTCCCAGGGATGTGTTGTCAGGGCTCAGAGTATTTGTTGTGCCGGATCAACCAGTCTGTGATGAATACACAAATAACGTCGTCATAAGCTTCTCTCTCTTATGTACGGGTTATTTGTCTATTCCAGTTGCGGTGTTGTGCCTTTTTCTTCTCTGTGATGGATATGTGGGCCAGCGGGCCGCCAGGAGCAACAGCCTGGTTGACCAGGCAAGCACCAAACAAGCCTGGCCCAGGACCGGGCTCCGGGAGTAGAAAAACCCTCGAAACTCAAGATATATCAAAGGTGGCCCAGTGCCGGCTTGCAGGCGTTAGGAAAACTCTCGAAACCCGTCAACGGTATATCAAAGGTAATTTCCTTCATCATCTTCACTTCCTCCTTTGTTGTGTGGAGTGTCCCTTTGTGGGTTGATGCGTCTTGCTATCATGTTCCATGGCATAATTCTTTGTTTTATGAATACCTCCCTTAATTTTATGTAAAGTTCCTCTCATTCCTCTGTCAGTCTACCGTGAACATAAGAACATAAGAACATAAGAACGAAGGAACACTGCAGAAGGCCTACTGGCCCATGCGAGGCAGGTCCAAGTCTCCTACCGGCTTAAGCCAATGCACCCAACCTAGTCAGGTTGTTCATCATTTTTCAGTGTTATCACTTTAAGGCGGCGGTGGTGTTTTGTTTGTCAGTGAAAGGGAAAAATTCCTGGCGACCATGATCTTAATGATATGATGACCTGCTCTATGCAGTTTCTGTTAATGTAACCGAGGATTCCTGTTGATCCACCTCGTAAAACACTGTGTTGAATATCACATCATGTAATGTTCAAGCTTCTCCACACGACTTCAAAACCAAGTGAATAACATTGAGAAACTTGAATAAGAAATCCTTTAGAACCTTACATACGACACTGTTAAACCAGTCACTGAATTCACGGCCCCAGCGTGGACTCCACACCTGGTGAAGCGTGGGAAGAAGGTCTTAAAGATCCAGAATCTTCCAAGCAGACTAGTACCAGGACTGAGAGAGATGCACTGTGAGGAGAGTGTGAATAACTAAACCTGACGACCATGACAGAGAGAAGGATAAAACGGGAAACATGGTTACTACATATGAAATCCTAAGATGGATAGATAGGGCAGATAGGGATAGATTGTTTGAATTAAGAGGACCTGGATCAAGGGGACACAGGTGGAAGCTGAAAGTACAGATGAGCCATAGGTATGTAAGGAAGTATTTCTTTAGTCTCAGGGTGATTGAAAAGAAGAATGACTTGGATGAAGCAGTGGTGGAGGCAATACATAGTTCAAGAGTAGATATAATGAGGCCCAAGAGGCTAAAAGTTAGTGATGCTTTTGACTTGATAAACAAAATCACACATTATCATGTCTCAGGCCGTCATTTTCAGTCATTTTCCTCATGTTATAAAGTACTTATAGTTCTGCTATAACGTTTGAACATTGTCTCTCTATTCCCCTACACAGTCATTAGCTCTTCTGTTTGTTTCTATTTTCCTTGCATGTTCTCGTGGTCTTTGCATTATCTTCCCTACAACACTGGTTGATCCACAGTCTTTGTATTTCCTGTATCTTCTCACATCTGGTATAAACATCTTTCACCTCAAGGCAGTTTACATAGTCTTTCCATTATCTCCGGAAGAGTCTTGCATGTCATTATCTCCTGGACGACCTTGTATGTCGTTATATCCTGGACGACCTTGTATGTCATTATCTCCTGGACGACCTTGTATGTCATTATCTCCTGGACGACCTTGTATGTTATTCCTTTCATTGCGTTTTTCCTAGTGTCCTCTTTAGCCTGGCTTTCTGTCCTCTCCTTCCATTTTTGTCTCAACAGTTCTCCTTCTGCTAGTTAACCAAAACTTTGCACAAAGTGTTTACAACTACCCAGTGGTAAATCCATAATGAATTTTGGCTCCGTCTATTTTGTTTAAAGTGAATATCAAGTCAGATATTAATTACTCATTCCCACGTTTCTAGTAACTAACTCGTATATTGGCTCATGAAGCTGTCAGTTCTTGCCAAGGTTAGTTTTCTATCCACTTCTCTGGCATTCTTGACTATGAGGTTCCCAGTTTCCCTATTACAATTTTTGTGATAGAAATCTCTTCTAATTAGTATTTTTGTTCTTGTCGTGCTTATTTTCGGTGGTGGTTAGAATGCAAATGATGCATGTGGTGGAGGCGAATGTGGTGATGTGAGAAGTTGATGTGGTGCTGATGGAAGTGTCAGTGTTTGTGGTAGAAGTTCTAAGAGTTGGCAGAAAGTTTTATGTTAGTGGTGGTGATGTAGTGGCGATGAAACTGGTTGTGCGATGTCTCCTTATCTGCCAGTGTCTCCTTATCTGCCAGTGTCTCCTTATCTGCCAGTGTCTCCTTATCTGCCAGTGTCTCCTTATCTGCCAGTGTCTCCTTAATCTGTCAGTGTCTCCTTAATCTACCAGTGTCTCCTTATCTGCCAGTGTCTCCTTATCTGCCAGTGTCTCCTTATCTGCCAGTGTCTCCTTATCTACCAGTGTCTCCTTAATCTGTCAGTGTCTCCTTAATCTGTCAGTGTCTCCTTAATCTGTCAGTGTCTCCTTAATCTGCCAGTGTCTCCTTAATCTGCCAGTGTCTCCTTAATCTGCCAGTGTCTCCTTAATCTGCCAGTGTCTCCTTAATCTGCCAGTGTCTCCTTAATCTGCCAGTGTCTCCTTAATCTGCCAGTGTCTCCTTAATCTGCCAGTGTCTCCTTATCTGCCAGTGTCTCCTTATCTGCCAGTGTCTCCTTACTCTGCCAGTGTCTCCTTACTCTGCCAGTGTCTCCTTAATCTGCCAGTGTCTCCTTAATCTGCCAGTGTCTCCTTAATCTGCCAGTGTCTCCTTAATCTGCCAGTGTCTCCTTAATCTACCAGTGTCTCCTTAATCTACCAGTGTCTCCTTAATCTACCAGTGTCTCGTAATCAACCTACGAGTGTCTAGCTGGAATCTCTTCAGCCGCCATATAAATATCATCCAGACAGAGTTAACAATCTTTTACACCCGCCTGTAAACACTCGCCTCCAGACACTCGCCTCCAGACACTTGCCTCCAGACACTTGCCTCCAGACACTTGCCTCCAGACACTTGCCTCCAGACACTTGCCTCCAGACACTTGCCTCCAGACACTTGCCTCCAGACACTTGCCTCCAGACACATTACCGGCAGGACTGGGGAAACCGGAAACATGTGGCCCAAGTACCATATCACAGTGTAGCACAATACCAGAGGTACCAATAAAACCCACACTAAACCAAAACAGTCCAAATGATATAGCCTTCTTCCTATTTGTAAACATTCAGGGTTTGAAAACAAATATAAATGACAAAGTAATCTATATAATAGGCTCCTCGCAGAGGCGAATGTTCTGTTTCCAACATTTACAGAAACACAAGGGATGTTTTGGACGGTGGGAAAGCGATACAAACTGCAATATTTATAGATGTGACAGAAGAAACAACTCACAGGGAAGAGTAGGACTGTACGTGGAAAATACATTTTGCTGCATAAAACTGATGAATACATTAAATGATACAATAGAAGTTGTAGACATTAAAGTGGAAAATAGGAATTTTGTAATTATCCTTGTGTGTACAACACCGTCAGCAACTGCTGAGGAGTTCACCGAACAGATAAGAAAAATAGAAGTCTTGAAAGGCTAGAGAGAACCTTACACACTGAATATTATCCTCCTTGGACCTTTCAACCTGCAAAATATGAAATGGAAGATGGTAAATCACATTGTTGTGCCAGAAATTGTTTCTAGAAGCACTCTAACTCCACAAGTGCGTACCAAAGAGCTAATGGAGTTTTGCGAAAAGTTTGCTTTGAGGCGACAAATAAATGAACCCACTAGAAATAAACATACACTGGATTAGATCTTCACGAACTACGAGGAACTTGTTAGATCCAGATCAGTGCCAGATCAACCAGGATGTAATGGATATGCGGAGAAGTGGGCCTCCAATAGCAACAGCCTGGTTGACCAGGCTAGCACCAGACGAACCTGGCACATGGCCGGTTTCCGTTAGTAAGACTTTCGAAACTCATCAGAGGTATAAAGGTATCAGAGACATAACAGTCGTAAATACGATATAATCTGATGACAACTAGTTTCATGATAATTTGTATCGTTGTCTCGTAGGGCGTTTTCCTTGTGCCACAGCCATCATTAAGTCTTTGAAGATTGATAGGAATAGGAGAAGAACCAAGGCTATGAAAAACTGATATATTCTTTGCCAGTGTCTTATAACCTAAATGATCTGAATCAAGGTGATATTTTTTAGGTTAGGGGGGAGGAGGGGCTTCCTTAATGCTTTTGTTCTTGTTTCTTGCCTCAGTTTGGTTGTACTTGTACTAATGAGTGCCATTATTCATTGCCTCTCCGAAGGCTACACTGCATGAAAAACAATATAAAAAATAAGAACATAAGAAAGGAGCAACACTGCAGGAGGTCTGTTGGCAGGTCCTTTACAATTCATCCCACTAACAAAACATTTGTAATAAAGTTGGTAGAATTACCGACAATATGTAAAGTAAAAGGACACAAGTGCAACTAATGTGACATTTATTGTGGCAACGTTTCGCTCTCCAGGAGCTTTATCAAGCCATTACATACAATACATGGACACAGAGGGTATATAAAGGCTCAGAGTGAGGTGAATACTAGTGAGGTACCATTTCGATGTTCACTAGTGGTAGTAGTAGTAGTAGTAGTAGTGGTAGTGACAAAAGCAATTAATTGCTTTATATTATTATTTGACTGTTATATTCTTATTTAGCTTATGCTGTTAGGATGTACATAAAATGTGCTATTATCTATTAGCTATTATCGCAAATATAAGCAATATAAAATTAAATGAAAAGGTAATATACATTATATATACATAATCATTGTAACCCATTCAGGGGTTGCAACACACAACAAGCTGTGTGGTGCACAGTGTGTGCTGTGCATGACACAACAAGTTGTGTGGTGCACAGTGTGTGCTGTGCATGACACAACAAGCTGTGTGGTGGCAGAACTACAAAGGGATCTGGACAGGCTGCAGACCTGGTCCAGCAATTGGCTCCTGGAGTTCAATCCCACCAAGTGCAAAGTCATGAAGATTGGGGAAGGGCAAAGAAGGCCGCAGACGGAGTACAGTCTAGGGGGTCAGAGACTACAAACCTCACTCAAGTAAAAAGTTCTTGGGGTGAGTATAACACCAGGCACATCTCCTGAAGCGCACATCAACCAAATAACTGCTGCAGCATATGGGCGCCTAGCAAACCTCAGAACAGCATTCCGACATCTTAATAAGGAATCATTCAGGACCCTGTACACCGTGTACGTTAGGCCCATATTGGAGTAAAGTGCAAAGGTTTGCAACAAGACTAGTCCCAGAGCTAAGAGGTATGTCCTACGAGGAGAGGTTAAGGGAAATCAACCTGACGACACTGGAGGACAGGAGAGATAGGGGGGACATGATAACGACATACAAAATACTGAGAGGAATTGACAAGGTGGACAAAGACAGGATGTTCCAGAGATTGGACACAGTAACAAGGGGACACAGTTGGAAGCTGAAGACACAGATGAATCACAGGGATGTTAGGAAGTATTTCTTCAGCCACAGAGTAGTCAGTAAGTGGAATAGTTTGGGAAGCGATGTAGTGGAGGCAGGATCCATACATAGCTTTAAGCAGAGGTATGATAAAGCTCACGGCTCAGGGAGAGTGACCTAGTTGCGATCAGTGAAGAGGCGGGGCCAGGAGCTCGGACTCGACCCCCGCAACCTCAACTAGGTGAGTACAACTAGGTGAGTACACACACACACACACACACACACACACACAGACACACACACACAGACACACACACACAGACACACACACACAGACACACACACACAGACACACACAGACACACACAGACACACACAGACACACACAGACACACACAGACACACACAGACACACACACACACACACACACACACACACACACACACACACACACACAGACACAGACACAGACACAGACACACACACACACACACACACACACACACACACACACACACACACACACACACACACACACAATATACGCCCCTACCTGAGTCCTGACGCGGGTGTTAGTCATATGACCCGCCACTGCAGCTGTTGGTCATAGGACCCAGACCTTGCCCTAACTTATCGGTCCACCTCTTAAAAAGTAATAGATGACATCATTTGATGAGCAGATAACATCACAAAGGATAACATCCTCTGTCTTTTAAATCATTTTCATTAACTCAGTATTATTATTATTTTCAACTATTATTTAATATTTAATTTTTAATTCGTCCCCGTAAGAGTTGAAAACAACAGTGGATAATTACACCTCTCACCATTTTCTATGAGGCGTCTGCCTTATAAGACTCGCAGAAAACGTGTAATTATACATGAATTGTTGGACTGTTTTCCTTGGTGCGTGGTCGAGGAACTGTGAGAAAATTGATGTCGTGTTGAGGGGAATTGACTCTGAGTCCTAAATAAGGTCTCCAACCAGGATCCGGATTTGTACAAGATACTCGAACGATTGTCAGGACTTGTACAAGATTCAAACGATCAGTTACGCTTCCAACTTCGATGTTAATCTAAATTCGAAAGATTTTTTTTTTTGTGGGTGGGTAAGGGTGTGATTATATTTTGGTCTCATTGTCTTCGCGTTAGATTGAAACTCTCTCAAAACTTGAGGGTTAGTAGTGTCAAATAAAAGCAGTGACAAGCAAAGGTACCGTTGGCACAATAAGAGAACACTGTGTCAACATTCGTGGGGCCTCGACTCTTCAGCCTGCCACCCGCAGATGCCAGAAACATTCCCGTAAGAAGTATACAAGTCTTTAAAGTGGACACTGGATCACTACCTTTTGAAAGCGCCCATCAGCCATTCCGTGTGGGTATGCAGTGATGCGAGGAGCTAGGAACAATAGCCTGGGTGACCAGTCAGAAACAGTCTAGCTTCATATCGAACTCACAAACAGGTTACAAGTATGAAGTATGTCCAATTTTTTTTTTTGTAAGATGAATCTGATATGAAGTGATACTTGTAAAACATGTTTATTTGTGTTTGTCAATGTTGTTGTTGTCGGGTCATAGACTGTCTTTGTTGAGGTGGAGAATTTGTTTATTTTATTTATTTTTCTTTTACGTTCATTCACTGGCAGTTTTTTGCACACTTGTTATTCATGAGAAGCAGCTTTACTATAATTACTTATCCGCTAATAATTAGTATATAATTATGGGTCAATAATTTGCATATAAATTATCATTAACTTGTAAGTTGTAATCATATGTTTGTAATCTACTTACCTTGTTTTCTCTGGGTGGGTGCGTGCGTGCCAGGGGTGAGTGGGTTAATTCGTACATGCGTGGGTGAGTGCTTGCGGTGTGCGAGTTCATGGTTGAGTGCTTGCATGCATGGGTAAGTGTACATGCCTATAAGTAGTTGTAAGGGTCAGGTCACAGTACGAGTGTGTGGGTGTGGTAACTTCGTTGCGCCCCCCCCCCCCTCCCCAGAGACTCGAGGGGAAGATGTTGAAAGGGAAGTGTCAGGGACAGTTGGGAGGGAGGTGTCTAGGGGAAGGAGAAGCAGAGAAATGAAAAAAAAGAAAGCAAAGAAGCTGTACAAGATAGAGAGTAAAGAGATGGTATGGAAGGCAGGGAATGAGAGGGACGTGGAGTCTGGGGAAGGTACTGAGAGATCACTGAGATAAACAGGGCACAGAGACACCGACAGAATCAGGGAACAGGAGGGGAGGGTTAACTAGGCTGTGGTTAACAGCCTAGTTAAACTTACTGGGAAAAAATGAGTCAACCCAGAAGCAATTATAAAATCATTGATTTTTACAGTTACAGTAACTATTTTTTTTTTCAACAAGTCGGCCGTCTCCCACCGAGGCAGGGTGACCCAAAAAAGAAAAAATCTCCAAAAAGAAAATACTTTCATCATCATTCAACACTTTCACCACACTCGCACATTATCACTGTTTTTGCAGAGGTGCTCAGAATACAACAGTTTAGAAGCATACACATATAAAGATACACAACATATCCCTCCAAATTGCCAATATCCCAAACCCCTCCTTTAAAGTGCAGGCATTGTACTTCCCATTTCCAGGACTCAAGTCCGACTATATGAAAATAACCGGTTTCCCTGAATCCCTTCACTAAATATTACCCTGCTCACACTCCAACAGATCGTCAGGTCCCAAGTACCATTCGTCTCCATTCACTCCTATCTAACACGCTCACGCACGCTTGCTGGAAGTCCAAGCCCCTTGCCCACAAAACCTCCTTTACCCCCTCTCTTCAACCCTTTCGAGGACGATCCCTACCCCGCCTTCCTTCCCCTATAGATTTATATGCTTTCCATGTCATTCTACTTTGATCCATTCTCTCTAAATGACCAAACCACCTCAACAACCCCTCTTCTGCCCTCTGGCTAATACTTTTATTAACTCCACACCTTTTCCTAATTTCCACACTCCGAATTTTCTGCATAATATTTACACCACACATTGCCCTTAAACAGGACATCTCCACTTCCTCCAACCGTCTCCTCGCTGCTGCATTTACCACCCAAGCTTCACACCCATATAAGAGTGTTGGTACTACTATACTTTCATACATTCCCTTCTTTGCCTCCATAGATAACGTTTTTTGACTCCACATATACCTCAACGCACCACTCACCTTTTTTCCCTCATCAATTCTATGATTAACCTCATCCTTCATAAATCCATCCGCCGACACGTCAACTCCCAAGTATCTGAAAACATTCACTTCTTCCATACTCCTCCTCCGCAATTTGATATCCAATTTTTCTTTATCTAAATCATTTGACACCCTCATCACCTTACTCTTTTCTATGTTCACTTTCAACTTTCTACCTTTACACACATTCCCAAACTCATCCACTAGCCTTTGCAATTTTTCTTTAGAATCTCCCATAAGCACAGTATCATCAGCAAAAAGTAACTGTGTCAATTCCCATTTTGAATTCGATTCCCCAAAATTTAATCCCACCCCTCTCCCGAACACCCTAGCGTTTACTTCCTTTACAACCCCATCTATAAATATATTAAACAACCATGGTGACATTACACATCCCTGTCTAAGACCTACTTTTACCGGGAAGTAGTCTCCCTCTCTTCTACACACCCTAACCTGAGCCTCACTATCCTCATAAAAACTCTTTACAGCATTTAATAACTTACCACCTATTCCATATACTTGCAACATCTGCCACATTGCTCCTCTATCCACTCTATCATATGCCTTTTCTAAATCCATAAATGTAATAAAAACTTCCCTACCTTTATCTAAATACTGTTCACATATATGCTTCAATGTAAACACTTGATCTACACATCCCCTACCCACTCTGAAACCTCCTTGCTCATCCGCAATCCTACATTCTGTCTTACCTCTAATTCTTTCAATTATAACCCTACCGTACACTTTTCCTGGTATACTCAGTAAACTTATTCCTCTATAATTTTTACAGTCTCTTTCGTCCCCTTTCCCTTTATATAAAGGGATTATACATGCTCTCCGCCAATCCCTAGGTACCTTCCCCTCTTTTATACATTTATTAAACAAAAGTACCAACCACTCCAACACTATATCCCCCCCTGCTTTTAACATTTCTGTCATGATCCCATCAGTTCCAGCTGCTTTACCCCCTTTCATTTTACGTAATGCCTCACGTACCTCCACCACACTTACATTCTGCTCTTCTTCACTCCTTGAGAGAATATATTGCGAAAAGGAGATAAAATGAATAGGCGGAACATAAGTAAAATGTTTTGTAACCGACTTGCTGCTTTTGGTATATAAATTTTAAGTGCTAATTAATGTGAGCATCCAACAGTAAATGCACTGATGCAGTGAGAATTAAATTATTTTGTAAAATATTACCAAAAAGGCACAATTAAATGTTGTGTGTGGGTGGAGGGGGGTAGATAAATTCTCGTGCTTAGTATAATGCATATAGTTACCTTAGATATATTAAATACGTAGTTGAATTACGAGTATAACCAGCATGGTGACCGGAACCCGGCCACGGATGGGGGGGGGGGGAAGGGGTCGACGACCCAGGAGATGTTCGTTTTTAAATCTGTTTAAATTCGTCACGACTCACTGTTTCTGTTGTAGTTTTGATTCCCAGAATCTGCTGCAGATGTGTGGATGTTGTCTGTGTCAGGATGCTGTGTCTATGTATATATATTATCTCTGTGTGTTAATGTTGTCTCTATGTATGGATGTTTCTGTATGGATGTTGACTCTGTGTAAAGATGTTGTCTCAGTGTATGGATGCTTCTATATATGGATGTTATCTCTGTGTATGGATATTGACTCTATGTATTTATGTTGTCTCTCCGTGCATCACGTGCTGCCGTCTTCTCGCGGTGCTGCTGTGTTGATGCTACACTGAACTATCCCCTCATGGAAGGTTCCTTGATGTTGGTGAGGGGCTCTTGATATAGGAAATAGGATGTGTGCTCCAGTTCCCCGAATTAAGCCTGAATGCCTTCCACATCTCCCCCAGGCGCTGTATAATCCTCCGGGTTTAGCGCTTCCCCATTGATTATAATAATAATACACTGAACTATCAAAACATACTCGTCAAATATAAATAGCAAAAGAAAAACAAAAAACCCATTTAGTGTGTTTCTGCAATGAAGACAACAGCCGGGTTACAGATATTGCAAGTTTCAGCATTTTTATTTTATTGCTTCAGTTTTGTTCACTTTTCCTTAATTATTGCTTCAGTTTTGTTCATTTTTCCTTAATTATTGCTTCAGTTTTGTTCACTTTTCCTTAATAATTGCTTCAGTTTTGTTCATTTTTCCTTAATTATTGCTTCAGTTTTGTTCACTTTTCCTTAATTATTGCTTCAGTTTTGTTCACTTTTCCTTAATTATTGCTTCAGTTTTGTTCACTTTTCCTTAATTATTGCTTCAGTTTTGTTCACTTTTCCTTAATTATTGCTTCAGTTTTGTTCATTTTTCCTTAATAATTGCTTCAGTTTTGTTCACTTTTCCTTAATTATTGCTTCAGTTTTGTTCACTTTTCCTTAATTATTGCTTCAGTTTTGTTCACTTTTCCTTAATTATTGCTTCAGTTTTGTTCATTTTTCCTTAATAATTGCTTCAGTTTTGTTCATTTTTTGGATATGTTCAGTAGTTAGTTACGCTGAACATCGTTCATTTTAGGAGGTATATTAAACTGATGGATAAAAACTTAAATTAAAATTGTTGGAAGTTTAAATATTAGTCTGGCAAAATATCTTGTTAAACAAAAAAAATCCTCAGCGTGTCAAAATACTTAACATATCAAAAAATAAACTCGAATATCGCAACAAAATGGAAAAGGTCCATATCTGTAATCTTCCCTTAAATTAAAAATTGTGAATGTTTCACCCCACTGCAGACGCAGAAATCTCCACGAAAACTTAAATTCCACAAGCAAATTTCCTAAATTTTCTTGTAACAGATAAGTGAATTGTACGTACAAATCCAGGGGCCTAGTTCCTCGGCCTTTTGTATATCCATATGCTCATGCGCGACCCTCCACAGGATGGGTATCGGGCGCACAATGAACTAGCAACTAGAACCTAAGTGTTGGTCACTTTGATGTAGTGGGGAGGAAACAAAGCTGAGTGCCAGCTACAGTGATGTAGTGGGGAGGAAACAAACCTGAGAGCCAGCTACAGTGATGTTGTGGGGAGGAAACAAACCTGAGTGCCAGCTACAGTGATGTAGTGGGGAGGAAACAAACCTGAGTGCCAGCTACAGTGATGTAGTGGGGAGGAAACAAACCTGAGTGCCAGCTACAGTGATGTAGTGGGGAGGAAACAAACCTGAGTGCCAGCTACAGTGATGTAGTGGGGAGGAAACAAAGCTGAGTGCCAGCTACAGTGATGTAGTGGGGAGGAAACAAACCTGAGTGCCAGCTACAGTGATGTAGTGGGGAGGAAACAAAGCTGAGTGCCAGCTACAGTGATGTAGTGGGGAGGAAACAAACCTGAGTGCCAGCTACAGTGATGTAGTGGGGAGGAAACAAAGCTGAGTGCCAGCTACAGTGATGTAGTGGGGAGGAAACAAACCTGAGTGCCAGCTACAGTGATGTAGTGGGGAGGAAACAAACCTGAGTGCCAGCTACAGTGATGTAGTGGGGAGGAAACAAACCTGAGTGCCAGCTACAGTGATGTAGTGGGGAGGAAACAAACCTGAGAGCCAGCTACAGTGATGTAGTGAGGAACAAAAAAACCTGAGTGCCAGCTACAGTGAAGTAGTTGGGAGGAAACAAACCTGAGAGCCAGCTACAGTGATGTTGTGGGGAGGAAACAAACCTGAGTGCCAGCTACAGTGATGTAGTGGGGAGGAAACAAAGCTGAGTGCCAGCTACAGTGATGTAGTGGGGAGGAAACAAAGCTGAGTGCCAGCTACAGTGATGTAGTGGGGAGGAAACAAAGCTGAGTGCCAGCTACAGTGATGTAGTGGGGAGGAAACAAAGCTGAGTGCCAGCTACAGTGATGTAGTGGGGAGGAAACAAAGCTGAGTGTCAGCTACAGTGATGTAGTGGGGAGGAAACAAACCTGAGTGCCAGCTACAGTGATGTAGTGGGGAGGAAACAAAGCTGAGTGCCAGCTACAGTGATGTAGTGGGGAGGAAACAAAGCTGAGTGCCAGCTACAGTGATGTAGTGGGGAGGAAACAAAGCTGAGTGCCAGCTACAGTGATGTAGTGGGGAGGAAACAAACCTGAGTGCCAGCTACAGTGATGTAGTGGGGAGGAAACAAACCTGAGTGCCAGCTACAGTGATGTAGTGGGGAGGAAACAAACCTGAGTGCCAGCTACAGTGATGTAGTGGGGAGGAAACAAACCTGAGTGCCAGCTACAGTGATGTAGTGGGGAGGAAACAAACCTGAGTGCCAGCTACAGTGATGTAGTGGGGAGGAAACAAACCTGAGTGCCAGCTACAGTGATGTAGTGGGGAGGAAACAAACCTGAGTGCCAGCTACAGTGATGTAGTGGGGAGGAAACAAACCTGAGTGCCAGCTACAGTGATGTAGTGGGGAGGAAACAAACCTGAGTGCCAGCTACAGTGATGTAGTGGGGAGGAAACAAAGCTGAGTGCCAGCTACAGTGATGTAGTGGGGAGGAAACAAACCTGAGTGCCAGCTACAGTGATGTAGTGGGGAGGAAACAAAGCTGAGTGCCAGCTACAGTGATGTAGTGGGGAGGAAACAAAGCTGAGTGCCAGCTACAGTGATGTAGTGGGGAGGAAACAAAGCTGAGTGCCAGCTACAGTGATGTAATGGGGAGGAAACAAAGCTGAGTGTCAGCTACAGTGATGTAGTGGGGAGGAAACAAAGCTGAGTGCCAGCTACAGTGATGTAGTGGGGAGGAAACAAAGCTGAGTGCCAGCTACAGTGATGTAGTGGGGAGGAAACAAAGCTGAGTGCCAGCTACAGTGATGTAGTGGGGAGGAAACAAAGCTGAGTGCCAGCTACAGTGATGTAGTGGGGAGGAAACAAAGCTGAGTGCCAGCTACAGTGATGTAGTGGGGAGGAAACAAAGCTGAGTGCCAGCTACAGTGATGTAGTGGGGAGGAAACAAAGCTGAGTGCCAGCTACAGTGATGTAGTGGGGAGGAAACAAAGCTGAGTGCCAGCTACAGTGATGTAGTGGGGAGGAAACAAAGCTGAGTGCCAGCTACAGTGATGTAGTGGGGAGGAAACAAAGCTGAGTGCCAGCTACAGTGATGTAGTGGGAAGGAAACAAACCTGAGTGTCAGCTACAGTGATGTAGTGGGGAGGAAACAAACCTGAGTGCCAGCTACAGTGATGTAGTGGGGAGGAAACAAACCTGAGTGTCAGCTACAGTGATGTAGTGGGGAGGAAACAAACCTGAGTGCCAGCTACAGTGATGTAGTGGGGAGGAAACAAACCTGAGTGTCAGCTACAGTGATGTAGTGGGGAGGAAACAAACCTGAGTGCCAGCTACAGTGATGTAGTGGGGAGGAAACAAACCTGAGTGTCAGCTACAGTGATGTAGTGGGGAGGAAACAAACCTGAGTGCCAGCTACAGTGATGTAGTGGGGAGGAAACAAACCTCTACGATGGACCCTCGTTCATTCCTTTCTATTTTCCACTCAACCACCACACATAAATAACAAAAAGGCACAATACCCTGACTGGAACGATACACAAATAACCCGCACATAGAAGAGAGGAGCTTACGACGACGTTTCGGTCCGACTTGGACCATTGACAAAGTCACACTGTCTACCACCAGTCTACCGCCCTCCACCACACCTACCACCAGTCTACCACCTACCACCAGTCTACCACCTACCACCAGTCTACCACCCATCACCACACCTACCACCAGTCTACCACCCACCACCACACCTACCACCAGTCTACCACCCACCACCACACCTACCACCAGTCTACCACCCACCTCCACACCTACCACCAGTCTACCACCCACCACCACACCTACCACCAGTCTACCACCCACCACCACACCTACCACCAGTCTACCACCCACCACCACACCTACCACCAGTCTACCACCCACCACCACGCCTACCACCAGTCTACCACCCACCACCACACCTACCACCAGTCTACCACCCACCACCACCACCTACCACCAGTCTACTACCTATCATCATACCACCAGTCTACCACTCACCACACCTACCACCAGTCTACCACTAGTCTGCCGCCCACTACCACACATACCACCAGTCTACCACTTACCACCAGTCTACCACACACCACCACACCTGCCACCAATCTACCGTCCACCACCACACCTACCACCAGTCTACCACCCACCACCACCCATCACACACCTACCACCAGTCTACCGCCCACCACCACACCTACCACCAGTCTACCACCCATCACCACACCTACCACCAGTCTACCGCCCACCACCTTACCTACCACCAGTCTACCAACCATCACCACACCTACCACCAGTCTACCATAACACCTACCACCAGTCTACCACCACACCTACCACCCATCACCACACCTACCACCCATCACCACACCTACCACCCATCACCACACCTACCACCAGTCTACCACCACACCTACCACCAGTCTTCCACCTACACCTACCACCAGTCTACCACCTACCACCAGTCTACCACCGGCCACCACACCTATTACCAGTCTACCACCTACCACCAGTCTACCACCCACCACCACACCTACCACCAGTCTACCACCACACCTACCACCAGTCTACCACCACACCTACCACCAGTCTTCCACCTACACCTACCACCAGTCTACCACCTACCACCAGTCTACCACCCGCCACCACACCTATTACCAGTCTACCACCTCCCACCATACCTTCCACCAGTCTACCACCTACCACCATACCTACCACCAGTCTACCACCCACCCCTACCCACCACCACACCTACCACCAATCTACCACCCACCACCACACTTACCATCAATCTACCACCCATCACCACACCTACCACCAGTCTACCACCCACCACCACCACACCTACCACCAGCCTACCACCCACCACCACACCTACCACCAGTCTACCACCCACCACCACACCTACCACCAGTCTACCACACACCTACCACAAATCTACCACCCACCTACCACCAATCTACCACCCACCTACCACCAATCTACCACCCACCACCACACTTACCACCAATCTGCCACCCACCACCACACCTACCACCACACCTACCACCAGTCTACCACCCATCACCACACGTTCCACCAGTCTACCACCCATCACCACACCTACCACAAATCTACCACCCACCTACCACCAATCTACCACCCACCACCACACTTACCACCAATCTGCCACCCACCACCACACCTACCACCAGTCTACCACCCATCACCACACGATCCACCAGTCTACCACCCACCCCCACACCTACCACCAGTCTACCACCCACCACCACACCTACCACCAGTCTACCACCCATCACCACACGTTCCACCAGTCTACCACCCACCACCACACCTTCCACCAGTCTACCACCCACCACCACACCTACCACCAGTCTTCCATCCACCACCACACCCACCACCAATCTACCACCCACCACCCCACCTACCACCAGTCTACCACCCATCACCACACGTTCCACCAGTCTACCACCCATCACCACACCTACCACCAGTCTACCACCGACCACCACACCTACCACCAGTCTACCACCCATCACCACACCTACCACCAGTCTACCACCCACCACCACACCCACAAATCTACCACCCACACCACACCTACTACCAGTCTACCACCCATCACCACACGTTCCACCAGTCTACCACCCACCACCACACCTACCACCAGTCTACCACCCATCACCACACGTCCCACCAGTCTACCACCCACCACCACACCTACCACCAGTCTACCACCCACCTCCACGCCTACCACCAGTCTACCATCCACCACCACCACACCTACCACCAGTCTACCATCCACCACCACCACACCTACCACCAGTCTACCCCCACACCTACCACCAGTCTACCACCACACCTACCACCAGTCTACCACCCACCTCCACGCCTACCACCAGTCTACCATCCACCACCACCACACCTACCACCAGTCTACCACCACACCTACCACCTGGCTACCCCCACACCTACCACCAGTCTACCACCACACCTACCACCAGTCTACCACCACACCTACCACCAGTCTACCACCCACCTCCACGCCTACCACCAGTCTACCATCCACCACCACACTGGCTCTGGTGGCCTGGTGGTTAACGCTCTCGCTTCACACGGTGAGGGCCTGGGTTCGATTCCCAGCCAGAGTAGAAACATTGGACGTGTTTCTTTCCACCTGTTGTCTATGTTCCCCATCAGTAAAATGGGTAACTGGGTGTTAGTCGACTGGTGTGGGTCGCATCCTGGGACACTGACCTAAGGAGGCCTGGTCACAGACCGGGCCGCGGGGGCGTTGACCCCCGGAACTCTCTCCAGATAAACTCCAGATAAACACCTACCACCAGTCTACCACCACACCTACCACCTGGCTACCCCCACACCTACCACCTGGCTACCCCCACACCTACCACCTGGCTACCCCCACACCTACCACCTGGCTACCCCCACACCTACCACCTGGCTACCCCCACACCTACCACCAGTCTACCACCACACCTACCACCAGTCTACCACCACACCTACCACCAGTCTACCACCCACCTCCACGCCTACCACCAGTCTACCATCCACCACCACCACACCTACCTCCAGTCTACCACCACACCTACCACCTGGCTACCCCCACACCTACCACCAGTCTACCACCACACCTACCACCAGTCTACCACCACACCTACCACCAGTCTACCACCCACCTCCACGCCTACCACCAGTCTACCATCCACCACCACCACACCTACCATCACACCTACCACCTGGCTACCCCCACACCTACCACCTGGCTACCCCCACACCTACCACCAGTCTACCCCCACACCTACCACCAGTCTACCACCACACCTACCACCAGTCTACCATCCACCACCACCACACCTACCTCCAGTCTACCACCACACCTACCACCTGGCTACCCCCACACCTACCACCAGTCTACCACCACACCTACCACCAGTCTACCACCACACCTACCACCAGTCTACCACCCACCTCCACGCCTACCTTTCCAAACTTCATTTAACCCTTTTAAGATCTTTGGAGAACCCGTTCAGTGTGGTTCAGTGTGGCGGCCTTGTGTCCTCTCAATGGTATATATGGTATCAGATATGCGTAGCTTGGATATATTTACAATATATTAGTCTGAGAGAGACAAAGAATGCATTACAACATTATATTATCTTCTGGATATGTGAGGAGGGCAAGGGCTTATTCTGGAACATTACAGAGGCACTGACCTGGTTCCCGTCATAAATTAAATCTGGCTTGAAGACTACAATCTCCGTTCAGAGCATGGTCGATGTACAGACGTTCGTGCACAGTGGTCTGGGACACAGAAACATGCTCAGTCATGAGGGCGAATTCAACTAATTCAGTTTTAACAATAAGAACATCAACTAGGACCAAATAAATCTTGACCTAAATGAGGTACACGGGAAGACGGTAATTACCATACCTACCACCAGTCTACCACCCACCACCACACCTACCACCAGTTTACCACCACACCTACCACCAGTCTACCACCTCCCACCATACCTACCACCAGTCTACCACCTACCACCATACCTACCACCAGTCTACCACCCACCCCCACCCACCACCACACCTACCACCAATCTACCACCCACCACCACACTTACCATCAATTTACCACCCACCACCACACTTATCATCAATCTACCACCCATCACCACACCTACCACCAGCCTACCACCCACCACCACACCTACCACCAGTCTACCACCCACCACCACACCTACCACCAGTCTACCACACACCTACCACAAATCTACCACCCACCTACCACCAATCTACCACCCACCTACCACCAATCTACCACCCACCACCACACTTACCACCAATCTGCCACCCACCACCACACTTACCACCAATCTGCCACCCACCACCACACCTACCACCAGTCTACCACCCATCACCACACGTTCCACCAGTCTACCAACCACCCCCACACCTACCACCAGTCTACCACCCACCACCACACCTACCACCAGTCTACCACCCATCACCACACGTTCCACCAGTCTACCACCCACCACCACACCTTCCACCAGTCTACCACCCACCACCACACCTACCACCAGTCTTCCATCCACCACCACACCCACCACCAATCTACCACCCACCACCCCACCTACCACCAGTCTACCACCCATCACCACACGTTCCACCAGTCTACCACCCATCACCACACCTACCACCAGTCTACCACCCATCACCACACGTTCCACCAGTCTACCACCCACCACCACACCTTCCACCAGTCTACCACCCACCACCACACCTACCACCAGTCTTCCATCCACCACCACACCCACCACCAATCTACCACCCACCACCCCACCTACCACCAGTCTACCACCCATCACCACACGTTCCACCAGTCTACCACCCATCACCACACCTACCACCAGTCTACCACCGACCACCACACCTACCACCAGTCTACCACCCATCACCACACTACCACCAGTCTACCACCCATCACCACACTACCACCAGTCTACCACCCACCACCACACCCACCACAAATCTACCACCCACACCACACCTACTACCAGTCTACCACCCATCACCACACGTTCCACCAGTCTACCACCTACCACCAGTCTACCACCCATCACCACACGTCCCACCAGTCTACCACCCACCACCACACCTACCACCAGTCTACCACCCACCTCCACGCCTACCACCAGTCTACCATCCACCACCACCACACCTACCATCACGCCTACCACCTGGCTACCCCCACACCTACCACCTGGCTACCCCCACACCTACCACCAGTCTACCCCCACACCTACCACCAGTCTACCACCACACCTACCACCAGTCTACCACCACACCTACCACCAGTCTACCATCCACCACCACCACACCTACCTCCAGTCTACCACCACACCTACCACCTGGCTACCCCCACACCTACCACCAGTCTACCACCACACCTACCACCAGTCTACCACCACACCTACCACCAGTCTACCACCCACCTCCACGCCTACCTTTCCAAACTTCATTTAACCCTTTTAAGATCTTTGGAGAACCCGTTCAGTGTGGTTCAGTGTCTCGGCCATGTGTCCTCTCAATGGTATATATGGTATCAGATATGCGTAGCTTGGATATATTTACAATATATTAGTCTGAGAGAGACAAAGAATGCATTACAACATTATATTATCTTCTGGATATGTGAGGAGGGCAAGGGCTTATTCTGGAACATTACAGAGGCACTGACCTGGTTCCCGTCATAAATTAAATCTGGCTTGAAGACTACAATCTCCGTTCAGAGCATGGTCGATGTACAGACGTTCGTGCACAGTGGTCTGGGACACAGAAACATGCTCAGTCATGAGGGCGAATTCAACTAATTCAGTTTTAACAATAAGAACATCAACTAGGACCAAATAAATCTTGACCTAAATGAGGTACACGGGAAGACGGTAATTACCATGGATCCGAGTTCATTTCTCAGACAGCCTTACCTTTTGATGTACCTTTGAAGAGTTTCGAGAGTTTCACTACTCTCGGAGCCCAGTCATGGGCCAGGCTCGTCTGGTGCTTGCCTGGTCAACCAGGCTGTTGCTGCTGGAAGCCCGCTGCCCCACATATCCATCACAGCCTGGTTGATCTGCCACCTGGTGAAGATACTTGTCCAGTTTCCTCTTGAAGGCTTCTACACTTGTTTCAGCCGTATTTCTGATATCTTCTGGTAAGATGTTAAATAGTCTGGGACCCCGAATGTTGATACAGTGTTCCCTTATTGTCCCCACCGCACCCCTGCTCCTCACTGGGCTTATTTTACACTTCCTTCCATATCTCTCCCTCCAGTGTGTTGTTATGGCAGTGTGCAGATTTGGGACCAAGCCCTCGAGTACTTTCCAGGTATATTTTATCATGTATCTCTCTCTCCTCCGCTCCAATGAGTACATACATGTTCAAGACTTGCAGGCGTTCCCAGTAGTTTAGGTGTTTTACTGGCGCAATGTGAGCCGTAAACGATCTTGGTATTTGTTCCAGCTCTGATATTTCTCCTGCTTTGAACGGGGCCGTCAGCACTGAGCAATATTCTAAATGAGGGAGCACTAGCGATTTGAAGAGTATCACCATCTGCATTATTTCACTTGTTTTGAAAGTTCAGAGAAGTGCTGTCTGTACAATCTCCCTGTTGCAAGCTTCGTGCCTCATTGGTAGGGCGCTGGATCTGCTACTCACCAGGATTGTGGTTCGAACCTCGTCCATTAGTCTTTATTGACTGTCGTTTATTATGAATTTTCTTGAGTTCAAGTATAATCAATCGACGGACCGATCGACCAAGCAGCCAACCCCCCCCACCAATCAGTCAGTCGGCCAACCAATCAGATCCAGATCAAACATCTAGTCCATAGTCGCAGACCTTCCGGTGTAGTAAGTCAGCAGGTTGAGTGAATGGAGGACGCGGATCTGTGCTCCAAGACTCCATCACGTCACCAGAAAAATATCAGAAATATTGCCGAAACCAAGACAGAAATTTTCAAGTGGAGTCAACCTGGAGGATGTTCCCGAGGTCAATTCACTCGTGGCCCAGTCCTCGATCAGGCCTCCCGATGGATCAGGGCCTGATGAACCAGGTTGTTACTGCTGACAGCACGTAGTCCAGCGTACGAACCACATCCAGGATGATCGGGTGCTGACTTTAGGTATCTGTCCAGCTCCCTCTTAAAGGCAGCCAGGGGTCTATTGGTAATTCCCCTATGCCTGGTGGGATGCTGTTGAACAGTCTTGGGCCCCGGCAACTTATTGTTTTTTCTTAGTGTACTAGTGGCATCCCTACTTTTCACTGAGGTATGTTGCACCGTCTGCTCAGTCTTTTGCTTTCGTAGAGAGAGAGTGTGAAGATTTGGACTTACATGTGAAGTGAAGGTTCTCTGTACATTCTCTAGATCTGCGATTTCACTTACCTTGAACGGTAATGTTAGTGTACAGCAGTATTCCACCCTAGAGAGAACAAGTGATTTAAAAAGGATCATCATTCACTTGGCATCCCTTGTTTTGAAGGTTCTCATTATTCATCCTGTCATTTTCCTCGCAAATGTGATAGTGAAACTGTTGCGATCCTTGAAGGTTACATCAACTGAAGAGGTTCTGAAAGTGCCGTAATGTCTGAGTTGCAATGGATATGGGGGCCAGCGGGCTGTTAATTCTCCTTGTCCGGCCGGTCAACGGGGAAGCCTTTCCTCAAGCCGGGCTACGGGGGTAGAAGAGTCCTCGAAACCGATCTCAGGTAAAGCACAGGTAAAACATGCATGAAATGTCGCCTAGATATTCATCCCCCGTTAATACTGGGCGTGATAATTCAGCAGAAGCTCTCATGTTGATGTTGTGTCAGCAGGGCGCACCAAGATAGTTTTATTTACAGGCTCCGTCAGCAGCGTTCAGCTAAATCTCAGGTCTGACTACACCTTTCAGTTTAAATCGGTTTAAATTGACTTTTATAGAACATTAGCCTGGAAACGTTTCGCCAGCCAGTGGCTTCTTCAGTCCAGTGGTGATAAACTGTGGAAGATGGGCAGCGTGTGGTAATCAGTCTCTCAGCCAGGAGTCGATGTGTTCAGTCCATCAATCTTGATAATAGTGCAGCATATTCACGAAGATGGGGCTTATATACTGCAGACAGATGAGGTAGAGCATTCCTCTTAACCTTCCCCTGCCTCACCACTACCCCTCCTCCTCCTCCTCTAACCAGCATTCCTCCCCACTTCCCTAACACAAGAGCAATAAAGTTGCCAGGACCAACACCTCAACATGGTTGTGACAACACTCGCCCTGGAGGAAGTAATACAGTGGTGTTTGAGTTAGAGTGTGAGATGTTGGCAGGCACTCGAGGCAGCTCCCTCCAGGACCCCTTGGCACTTACTGGAATGTGACGTTATGGCAGGCACTCAAGGCCCATCTCCCTCCTGGACTTCTTAGCACTCAGTGAGGAAGCGTCTGGTATTGACTGTGGGGGGCTAGTGTGTGGTAGTGACTGTGGTGGTGATTGTGATGCCGATTGTGGTGGAATATGCTTGGTACTGATTGTGGTACGGAACATAATGGTGTCAAAAATAACAAATTCAGACCGCAATCAAATCAAGGTACAAACCTCCACACACACTAGTCCTCAGCTAGTGTGTGTGTGTGGAGGATGTATTCAGCAAATTCAGTTGCAACAATAAAAACATTATCTGGGAGCAAATAAATCATGACCTTGATCAAATATGCTGGGATGTAAATATGACTGACATGAATTTAAACCAGTACCTGGAGAGGATGAGCTCAGTGGCACTAGAAGTGTGCTCCAGACACCTACCAGAAAGAAAAAAGAGAAGAGTTAAGTTAGAGATTAGCTTCCTCTACAGACGAAGACAGAACATTACAGAACTTCTCAGTGGCTGCGACCTTTCTTAAGCACAAAAAAAAAAAACTACCAAGGGAATGAAAAATATTGAGCTTAAACTTAGTGCAACAAACAAAACCCATAAGAGATAAAGGGAACAAAGTATTGTAAATGACACTGAGAGAAATCCTGAATACTTTTTCTCATATGCAAAATCCAGGGCAAAAACTAAATTCATCATTGGACCTTTGTTGAAAGGAGATAGAATCTACAGTGATGTCAGCAAAGAAGTGAGTGAAATACTGGTGCTGTTTTCAGAGAGATATTATTCAACCCTAAGGTTGACAGTTCAAATGAGTTTTTCACGAATGAGACTCAAATCCCCGCTGACATCTCCATTATTTCTGACGTAATTCTAATCCCACTTGACTTCGAAAAGCCATCGATCGAATTTCCTTGCACTCTCCCCCAGACTCAGACACATGGAACTCCTTACTCACCAAAAACTGCAAGATATCATTATCTCGGGCCTTGAATATTCTATGGAGGAGGATCCTGGACACAGAAATCATCCCACAGTCCTTAAAATCTACTTAAGTAGCTACACTCCAGAAAAGTGCAGTAAAGCAGTCGCAAAAATATATTGGCCAGTAGCACTGACGTCCCACATTATCAGAATGTTTGAGAGTCTTAAGGACCAAGACTGCTAATCACATAGAATATCAACAGTTGCACAACCCAGGGCAGCACGGGTTTAGAGCAGATCACCCTGGTTTTTGCATTTACTTGACTCATGGTCTTAGATGCACTGGAAGGCAAACAAAATGTAGATGTAGTTTACACAGGCTTTGTAAAAGTCTTTGGAAAGTGTGATCTTGGTGTACTAGCTCACAAAATGGGTACAATAGGAATAAATGGAAAAGCGAGCACATGGATATTTATTTTTTCTAGCGAATAGAACCCAAATTTAAATAGTGAACAGAGTGAAATCGAGGCTGCCATAGTAAAAAGTTCTGTTTCCCTGGTCTTTTAAGAGTTCTTTTCGTTCTATTTGATGGTCTTGAGTTTTATATAGAATGTCCCTCTTGAGTATCTCATTCTTTCCATATCTCAGCATCTGCAACTTATTAGCATTTGTTTACGTGTCTAGTTATTCCTACAGCATTCATTATTTGTTTCACCATAATCACTTTTTGAAGGCTTTTGCAAAATCTGTTTATGTCTGCACTTTGTTTTCCAGTGCATCCAAGACCATGTTTTAATAGTCCTGCAATTGCGAGAGGAAGGAGCAACCTGTTTAAAATCCATGTTGCCCTTAATTTTTAAGCAAAATCGATACATTCACAGTGTGCTCCCCTCTTGTTCTATATATTTACGAGAGAACAAACGCTAGCTCTGTTTCTGTTATATTCCATCACGCAGGATGGGCGTCATATGTGGTGGTAACTGTTGTCATACTGATCCGAGAGTCTTCGGTAGGGCAACGATGACATTGTAGAGGTTCAGAAGTTTCTGGAGTTTTAAGGGTTTCTTTCCAGCAAAATTAGAGTAGAAGTTTTGAAGAGGAAATTGGACTAATTCATGCATTAGATGACATATCAGTAAGGTTGTGACGGCTTTGTAGTGGGCAGCAGCAAATAATATAACGTTCAGTGGTAACAAATGCCTACTGCTTAAACATGGAAAGAATAAAAAAAAAAATCAAAAGGGACACCGTATAAAAAAGACAAGATCACCAAATAGAATGAAAGGAACCTGCGAGTGGTCTTGGAATAATGTCAGGATACAATAGGACAAATGTCACTAGAGCCAGGAAAATGATGATAATAGTGCCACTTATCAAATTCAATTACTTGTGCTGTCTTGCTTCGGGTACAAATGGAACAACCTCCAGGTAGACTCCAGATAGATAGTGTTGACGGCTCCCCTCATGGCAGGAGAGATATCAGAGCTGGAACTGTTTCAGATCTGAACTGGCACAAAGATCATTCACGGTCTACACAGAGCCAGTAAAGTATTTAAATCAATAGGAATACCAGATAATCCTAAATGTGTAACCAGTGGAGCGAAGAAGAAAGACTCGTATCTGCACACTGCCATAACTACGTATTGGAGTGAGAGATATGAGAGAAAATTTAAAATAAATCCATTGAAATGCTGGGTCGCTGTCAGCACCTCAACATTTCACTGGGACCAGATTATTCAGCACGCTACAAGGAAACATAAACACTGCTGGAACAAATGTAGAAATCTTCTAGAGGAAACTAAATAAATACCTCCGCAAATGCTGAATCAACCAGCAGCAACAGCCTGGTTAATCAGGCAAAGCACCAGACAAGCCTGGTTCAGGGCCGGACTTTGGGAGTAGGAAAACTCTGAAGCATTCAAAGGTATATTAAAGGTAAAGTTTGGTTAATCAGGCCTCAGACCGGGCTGTGCGGATAAGCGAACACTGGAAACCTGTCAGAAGCAACAGAAGAATGATGCTGAGAGTGTTGTGGAGAGTGAGGGAAGATTGTAGTGGGTCGGTGAAGGGAGAAGCTTACATACATAGTTCTTGACTCCACTTTGCCTTCTTGACCCTCCTTTGCATTCTTCTTGACGCTCCTTCGCCTGCATCTTGACTCTCCTTTATACTTTTGATGAGTTTCGAGTCTCTAACTACTCTCGGAGCCCAGCCATGGGCCAGACTTGTCTGGCGCTTGCCTGGTCAACCAGGCTGTTGCTGCTGGAGGCCCGCTGCCCCACATATGCATCACAGCCTGGTTGATCTGGCATCTGGTGGAGATACTCGTCCAGTTTCCTCTTGACGGCTTCTATACTTGTTCCAGCCCTGATTCTGATATGCTTTGGTAAGATGTTAAATAGTCTGGGGCCACGAATGTTGATACATTGTTCCCTTAATGTGACCACCGCACCCCTGCTCCTCACTGGGTTTATTTTGCACTTCTTCCCATATCTCTCACTCCAGTATGTTATGGCAGTGTGCAGATTTGGGACCAGGCCCTCGAGTACTTTCCAGGTATATATTATTATGTATCTTTCCTCCGCTCCATTGAGTACATGTTCAAGACTTTAAGAACATAAGAAAGAAGGAACAGGCCTAGTGACCCATGAGGAGCAGGTCCATGTCATCCCCCCGGATTAGCCCAATGACCAACCCAGTCTGGTCACCTCCACTCAAGGAAGGAGCACGGCACCAGATCCAGCAGCATAAGCTAGTCAGGTCCAGCTCACACCCACCCGCACCCACTCATGTATTTATCTAACCTATTTTTAAAACTACACAAAGTTTTAGCCTCGGTAACTGTACTCGGGAGTTTGTTCCACTCATCCACAACTCTATTACCAAACCAGGGCTTTCCTATATCCTTCCTGAATCTGAATTTTTCCAACTTGAAACCATTGCTGCGAGTCCTGTCTTGGCTGGAAATTTACATCCCCTTTGTTTATTCCTGTTTTCCATTTATACACCTCGATCATATCCCCCCTAATTCTACGCCTTTCGAGAGAGTGCTGATTCAGGGCCCTCAGTCTATCCTCATAGGGAAGATTTCTGATACGTGGGATCATGGAATCATGATCCCATGATATGTGTATGTGTGCCGTAAACGATCTTTGTATTCCAGCTCTGATATTTCTCCTGCTTTAAACAGGGTCGTCAACACTGAGCAATATTCAAAACGAGGGAGCACTTGAGATTTGAAGAGTATCACCATGGCCTCTATTTCCCTTGTTTTGAAAGTTCTCAGTACTCGCCCCGTCATCTTCCTGGCTGTGATCGTTGTCTTATAATGTTCTTTGAAAGAAAGATCAGCTGACATAATTGTTCTCAAGTCTTTTACGTGTTCCTTTCGTTCTATTTGGTGAGCTTGAGTTTTGTCTGATCCTCGACCCTCCTTCGACTGCTTCTTGACCCTCCTTCGTCTGCTTCTTGACCCTCCTTCGACTGCTTCTTGACCCTCCTTCGTCTGCTTCTTGACCCTCCTTCGTCTGCTTCTTGACCCTCCTTCGTCTGCTTCTTGACCCTCCTTCGACTGCTTCTTGACCCTCCTTCGTCTGCTTCTTGACCCTCCTTCGACTGCTTCTTGACCCTCCTTCGTCTGCTTCTTGACCCTTCTTCGTCTGCTTCTTGACCCTCCTTCGTCTGCTTCTTGACCCTCCTTCGACTGCTTCTTGACCCTCCTTCGTCTGCTTCTTGACCCTCCTTCGACTGCTTCTTAACCCTCCTTCGTCTGCTTCTTGACCCTCCTTCGACTGCTTCTTGACCCTCCTTCGTCTGCTTCTTGACCCTCCTTCGACTGCTTCTTGACCCTCCTTCGACTGCTTCTTGACCCTCCTTCGTCTGCTTCTTGACCCTCCTTCGTCTGCTTCTTGACCCTCCTTCGTCTGCTTCTTAACCCTCCTTCGTCTGCTTCTTGACCCTCCTTCGTCTGCTTCTTGACCCTCCTTCGTCTGCTTCTTGACCCTCCTTCGACTGCTTCTTGACCCTCCTTCGTCTGCTTCTTGACCCTCCTTCGTCTGCTTCTTGACCCTCCTTCGACTGCTTCTTGACCCTCCTTCGTCTGCTTCTTGACCCTCCTTCGACTGCTTCTTGACCCTCCTTCGTCTGCTTCTTGACCCTCCGTCTGCTTCTTGACCCTCCTTCGTCTGCTTCTTGACCCTCCTTCGTCTGCTTCTTAACCCTCCTTCGTCTGCTTCTTGACCCTCCTTCGTCTGCTTCTTGACCCTCCTTCGTCTGCTTCTTGACCCTCCTTCGACTGCTTCTTGACCCTCCTTCGTCTGCTTCTTGACCCTCCTTCGACTGCTTCTTGACCCTCCTTCGTCTGCTTCTTGACCCTCCTTCGACTGCTTCTTGACCCTCCTTCGTCTGCTTCTTGACCCTCCTTCGACTGCTTCTTGACCCTCCTTCGACTGCTTCTTGACCCTCCTTCGTCTGCTTCTTGACCCTCCTTCGACTGCTTCTTGACCCTCCTTCGTCTGCTTCTTGACCCTCCTTCGTCTGCTTCTTGACCCTCCTTCGACTGCTTCTTGACCCTCCTTCGTCTGCTTCTTGACCCTCCTTCGACTGCTTCTTGACCCTCCTTCGTCTGCTTCTTGACCCTCCTTCGTCTGCTTCTTGACCCTCCTTCGTCTGCTTCTTGACCCTACTTCGACTGCTTCTTAACCCTCCTTCGACTGCTTCTTGACCCTTCTTCGTCTGCTTCTTGACCCTCCTTCGTCTGCTTCTTGACCCTACTTCGTCTGCATCTTGACCAAACTCTGCCTGTATCTTGACCCCATTTTCCCTGCATCTTGACCCCACTTTCCCTGCATCTTGACCCCACTTTTCCTCGATATTGACTCCTTTTTGCCTGCATCTTGACCCCACTTTGCCTGCCACTTGCATCCACTTTACCAGCCTATTGAGAGCATTTTGCTGCCTACTGTTCCCACTTTGCCGACCCCTTGGCACCACTTAGCTCTACTGTTGGCCCCACTTTATACGCCTCTAGCTCCCATTTTACCTGCTGTCGCTGTTTAGTCCGCGGAAAGTGTACAATTCTGCCAGAATGTAAACATGATGAATTATGCAGATTGTTTACCAGACTGTCGTTCAGGAGTTTGTTTACAGTAGTAGGTTGGGGAAGAGAAAGAGAAAAAATAGGAACAAATTGACGCTCTCATCTCTCATCCTTCCTTCGAAGGATGGCGGACAAGAGGGAGTGGGAGCGAAGGATGAGGTAATAGATTAAGATGTGGATGGATGGTGTGGATGAATGGTGAGAGAGACCGCCAGGTAAACACAAGTATCTGCAAACACAGATGACCTAGAGTCGAATCTGTGTTTACAGATAGAACTTCACCCCTTCCCCATGGCTCTGTCAAACTGCTGGTGGAAGCAGCGCGCACTTGATTGAGGCGCCACAGCCTACGCTGACATGCACAACACAAGGATATGTGTCATCCTAAGTCTGGAGACTTCAGAGGAGAGGCTGAAGTTTTCCAATATGAGTTTAATAGTCATGAGAACTTCCAAGGTTTTGTTACATCAGAGATGGAGTTACTTTGTTGGTATCATCTCTCACCGACCTGTTTCATGCACACGGGAAAATACACTTTAACCTTACATACATACGTACATAATACATACTACATACATTTATACTACAAACATACAAACTACATACATACATATTACATACATACATACGACATACATAGTATATACATTCATACTTCATACATATACATACACACTACATACATACTACACATACATATATACATACATACATACATACTGCATATATATTACATACAACATACATACACACATACTACATGTATATTGCATACAACATGCATACATACTAATATATATATATATATATATATATATATATATATATATATATATATATATATATATATATATATATATATATATATATATGTCGTGCCGAATATGTAAAACTGGTCAGTTAGCAAGAACTCATTTAAAATTAAGTTCTTTCTAAAATTTTCTCTTGTACGTTTAAAGATATGTTTTTTTTCATTAATTTTAATGTAAATTTTTTTAATTTTGCTCCAAAAGAATCTTAGAAAACTTACCTAACCTTATTATAACAAGAAATATTTATTTTAGCCTTACCTAACTAAATATATTTTAGATTTGTTTACAATTTAATACTAAACAAACACAGTGAAATATATTTTTTTTCGTTAGGTTCAGAATGATTTTGGCGAAATTATTGCATACACAAATTTTCGCTTGTCCTATATGGCAAGATGAGCGTTGCTATTTAAGTCAAGATTGCAAGTTCTGCCTATTCGGCACGACATATATATATATATATATATATATATATATAGATATATATATATATATATATATATATATATATATATATATATATACACATGCACACATACAGACTACATACATACATACATATATATGCATATATAGAAAGTCACGTCACATTGGGATGGAAATTAACTCTAGTTCTTTCGCACTCTTGTGCGTCGTTAGGAGCTGTGCAATGTTGCAAGACAACTTACATACAGACATATGTACACACATATATATACATATATACACACATACATACATATATACACACATACATACCACAATGAACAAAACGAGACCAAAAACACCTGAGCTCTATCGTGTGTTTACAAACATGTCTTCGGAGTGGGTGATGGGGAGTGGGAAGGATGGTTGGAGTGGGGTGTTGGGGATGAGTGGTAAGGGGAGAAAAAGAAAGAATGGTTGAATTCGAGTATCGTCTATTCTTCCTCTTCTCCATCTTGTCTACTCTTCTGCTTCTTCCTCCTCTTATGTCTCCTCTTCCTCTACTCCCCCTCCTTTCCTTACTCTTTCTCGTCTCCCTCATCCTTACTCTCCTCTTCTTTCTCTTCTCTCTCAATTTCCTTTTCTCCCTTTTTGCCTTCTCCATATTCCCCTCTTCTACCTTTTCCCCTTCCTGACCTCTGGCATAGTTTGACACTGTAGGTCTGAAGGGGCAGACTTGTTTATTGCTGACTAGGCTGCTTGTTTTGATGTTTGTGTTTGCCTACCGTGTTTGGAAGGGTAGGGGAGGGAGGATGAGGGATGGTGTTATGAGAGTAGGGGAGGTGAGTCAAGTGAGGAGAGGATAAAGGGGAATGGGTGATGAGGTGAGTACAGCCCATGGCTGGGCTCTAGAAGTAGAAAGACTCTCGAAACTCATCAAAGGTACAAAGGTACAGGTACCCGTTTCATTATTCAGGTTGCACTAACTTTACAATTCTTGGATGCTTATCCCCACACAGGTATCACCCTCCTTACAAATTGCTGTTATATAACTGCAGCAAATGCTCCATTTTTTTTTTTTTGTAAAGTACTGCCAACCAACATGCTTCTCTAATTACTTGATAACTTAGACACCGCCCTCTATTAAGTGCAGTTTCTGATCTACGTATTAGGACTCTTTACATGTAGCGGGGTGGAGCTGCCGCAGTATGCTCGGTGTACTTGTCAGGCGAGACTGGTGGCTCAGCCCAGATTGTTTTTTTTATGTATCAGAAGACGTGATAGTAAGTTATTCACCTCAGCTCGTCACTAACTCCACACTAAATTCACACTTGACCCATTCAGACAATCATATACATTCAGTAAATGAGGTATTCTGAGGTCATCAGATTCCTGTTTCCTGTTAAGAGACTGCATCTGAACGATCATTTGATAACGAGGCAACCGAGTCAGTAATAGTAGTGGTAGTTGTGATAGTGATATCAGAACTGGTGATAACCGGAACTACAACTACTGGTACACAGTTCTACGAGCGGCAGTGCAGTAACTCGAGTAGCTAAAAACTGTGCTAAATTAGTTGTAGGCCAATTTATAGCCTGTTCCATCTTCAGTAAATTACCATGCCATTTTTCCCATGTG